>NW_006785407.1:93337-157702 GCF_000442215.2 Lipotes vexillifer | reverse complement strand
TACGGTACGTGGGCCTCTCACTGTTGTGGCCTCTCCCGTTGCGGAGCACAGGCTCCGGACGCGCAGGCTCAGCGGCCATGGCTCACGGGCCCAGCTGCTCTGCGGCACGTGGGATCTTCCCGGACGGGGGCACGAACTCGTGACCCCTGCACCGGGAGGCGGACTCTCAACCACTGCGCCACAAGGGAAGCCCACATTCTATATTTTTGAAAGATACAGTTTTAGGAGCTAAATGGGCACATGCAAATAAAAAATATAGTATTATCAGTCTGTCTGCTGTTTCATGCTTTATTAACTTCTATTTCTGATATTTTAAAGTGCTATACACATACAAGTTATACAGAAATCTACCTCATAGTTTCTAAAAATCACTGACTTTTCAAACATTTTTCCTGGTCTTCTTTTTAAAACATAAACATATGAATGCTGATGAAGTGGAAAATGAGCCTCTGGAGAGGCTTTCTAAAGGAACCACAAGATTGATGCAAAGTATGCACCACATTACATGGGGCTGAACTTATTGTGCACACTGGGGAAGTCCTTGATATTAATGTGTGTCTCATGATCAGCTCCCAGAGCCAAAACTCCATCGGAGTGATCTGCACTGCTATCCAGAGGCATTTCACAATTCGAGCCCAAAGGTTTACAGTCCAGCATTCCAGCTAATTATGCTGCTTCTAATTCCAGTTGGACTTAAACTCTTATCTCTGGATGCCAGGCCTACAGATAGGGCCTATCACAGTAGCTCCAATTCACAGAGAATACTCAACTCCATGACCCCAGTGAGATTAAATCCTTTCAGATAGCCTAAGTAAATCGTTCATAACTTGTTCCTGTCACTCCCACTAATGCCTGTGAACCAAGAAAGGGACTAGCAAAGGTGAAAGTATCTTCAAATTATTAGCTGAACTTCCTCTTCCTTTGCTTCTGTCAGTAAGCCCCACATCCTCTGCTCCTACGGGGAACAAGAAACTCAGAGGCAGCAATTCCTGAACTTTCTTCTCAAGTATTTATGAATCAATCTGCAGGTGTCTATGTATTATTGGTGCTACACAGATGCACATTTCTCTTCTCTTTAACAACTTCCTGGTAAGCCCTGTGTGCACCCGCCGCTCTGAGAAAGACACCATAGTTAGAAGGGCACAGGTCAAGTTATATAATTGAGCCTTTTATCTTGGATCAAACAGATTTCACCTCAAAAACAGGTGCATCTGAATGTAAAAGAATCTGGTTATCATTATGGGGGTTGGTTGCACTCTCCTGTACTCTCCTGAACATTTATTTAAAATAATCAAAATTGAAGAGCAAACAAATATATTATGGTAAATATTGTTTGAGAAATACTTAAGGAATTAGTTTTAAATCTTCCGTAATTCTTGATAATGTGATTTTGCATCTATATTTCTCACTGGGCAGGATTTCTTTGAGAGTAGAGCCAAGCCATGATTTGTCTTGTTTCTCCTACACTTCACATTTTCAAACATACATGATTCAAAGCACATATGTCATACACTTTTTAATGTATTATATTTTTAATAAAAGCTTATTGGATTTCGGGGGTGTTGAACAATAGTACATTCACATCCTTCTTAAAAAAAGAGAACTGATGGTAGCATATATTTTTCTGTGCCACTTTCAACTTTAGTATAATTGAAATTTGAGTCCATACTTTTGTTTAAATTCAGTCCAGTGTTTCCACTGAATCCCTTCTGGCTATTGGCAGTCATGTATATAACATCATGGTTACCAGCTCTTTTTTTGAAAACCCATTTCTAGTGACCTTGACCTCTCTAGTGCATTTAAGATCATTCCAAAGCATATAAAAGTATGGGCTTTGTTCTGCATGACCAGTTTTGTGAAACTTGTAATTTCTTTGTAACTTAATTAAACTGCATATGCAAGAAGTTAAACCCTTTTTACTGAGAGTCAACTTTTGACAGAAACATGTTCTTCTTTAGAGAAATAGTCCTTCAGGACCTAGGAGTGGGTAACACCAATGACTCTGGGCATTTTTAATTTACAAATTCACTTCTAATGTCTTTAATTGTGATTCCTGGCATAAAGCAGACAACAGGATAATGCTTTATTGAAATGTTTAATTGAATATATGTGTTATACATATACATTTTTGAAACACCTCAAACTTAGCAAGTACAATACAAAGATCTGTTTTTCGAGAGTAAGTTGCTGACATGATGCCCTGTCATACCCAAAAACTTTAGTGTGTATTTTCTACAAACAAACATTCTCCTGTCTAATCACAGTCCATTCATCCAATTCAGGAATTAACATTGTCACATTATTATCATTTAATCCTCAGGCCTCATTTAAACTCTCCCAATTATGTCCTTTATACTAAAAGAAGCCAGCTAAAAATCATGCACTGCGTTTCGTTGTCACATCTCTTTAGATATTTTAGTCTGGCACAGTTTCTTAGTTTTTGCATGACTATCACAACTTTGGAATTTTTGAAAGTGACAGGACAGTTATTTTATAGAATATTTGTCATTTGGATCCGTCTGCTATTTCTTCATGATTCCGGTTATGTGTCTTTGGCAGGCATATCACCAGAGTGATGCTGGGCTCTTCTCACTGCACCATCAGGAGGCACATGGTCCAATTTTCCCATCACTGAGGAAGTTCACTTCGATCACTTGTTTAAGGCAGCATGTGCCGAACTTCAATGTAAAGGTGCCCTTTGTAATTAGTATTTTATGGGGAGGTATTTTGAATTTTCTGTTCCTTATTAAACTCTCAACTTATTCAGTACAGGCTCATGGGTTATATTTTATTGCATGGGTTATATTCATTTGGTTACTATTATTAATATGATGCTTCAAATTGACCCAGGTATGGCCAGTTGGAGACCTTACAAGTTGGTTCCTTTACCTTCCCATGCATCCTCACCGTTCTTTGAAGACCTCCTTGCCTTCGACAATAAGATCTTTTTTACCTGCCCCAGTTCTGGAAGCAGGCCTGGTTATTTTTAGTGGAAAAACATGGGGTTTAGAGGCCAAGATTGAGATGCACATTTGTTGACCCTTAGGCATCATTTCTTCCAGGGCCTCTCAGAAGACTGCACTAGGGAACAGAAGTGCAATACACACACACACACGTACACGCATACATTAACCACTATTCTAATTCTGTATTTATTTCTACATCTATCTGCTTATATTAAAAATCATGAATTCACACTAATAACCCAAATTCCAATCCAAATTCTACAAGGTTTATTTTTGTTTTCCTTCCCTACTTGTAACTCTATCCTCAGATGGAGAGGAACATTACCCTTAATGTGTCTGCTTATCTGATGAGTTCTCTTTTCTACATTCTCCCATTCTGCAGCCAGAAGCCCTCTACACCACTTGGGCTCTGACATGCTCTGACAGGCCACCCCTCTCTGTGGATGCCCTGCTTACTCTGCTCAGACTCTGCCTTCCCATGCCAGCTTGTCCCCCCTCGTGACTGCACTTCTCAAATTGTTGGGCTCTCAAATCCTGCACCAGGTCAATCACCCCCCACAGGGATGCCCAGTCCACCTCCACTCGGGGTCCTGTACCCTGTCACTGGGGTGTCATACTGTGTAGAGGCACTTGTCGTCCTGTTCAGGCTTCAAGCACCCCCTGGGTATCCCAAGTCCACTGATGTTCTTCCTCTCCCTGTTTGGGACCTGAACCTCTGCTCTGAGCCACCATGGCTCCCCGCTCCTTCCCCACCACAGAAGCCTACCTTGCATCCCCTCTGGCTTTGAACTGAATTGTTCAGAAAGGAAAGGAAAAGAGGAAGGGAAAAGGAAAAGTTATAATATATCCAATACAACGATGAAATGACAATGAAGGATCTAAATTTAAGTACAAATCCAATTATTTTGCTAATTACTAATCCAATTAATTACTCGTGCAAAGACTTCAACTGAAGTGACAATTGTATAAACAGAAATTTGGGGCCTGGATAAATTTGCATATAGGCAAATAATAAAAACTAATGGTAATAAAATAACCAATAATTTCTCCTCCATCCAGCTATGTTTCTTTAGACATTTATTATAAAAACTATTCCACTATTAGTGATCTGAAAGTACAAGGAAAGTAAAGTACTACTTAAAATGGAGGAACTCAGGTAACACATATTTTCTTGGACTTTTCATGTTGCATTCTGAAGACTGAATTCACAATTTTGGAACAGATATATTTAAAATATATTGTTATGCATTGATTTTCTCTAAAAGATTTATGGCGTCTTCAGGAGAGCACGTTGGAGACGTGTCTGTAGCTCTGCCAAGCCACAGGGACCACTCTTTGCAAGAGAGAGGGCAGGGCCCGCTGTGGGGGAAGAGCACAAGAGGCTGGAAGTAGCAGACCCAGCCATTCCTCACTGAAACTGTCACCATTTGCTACAGGCATTATAGGGCCCACAAGTTCAAAGACTTGAATAAATATAAATTTAGGAAGCTAAGAAGACAGAATCGCCTCCCTAATCCTCCCTGTTCCTGAAGTACCAGACCTATTCACAGTGCAGCACCCGAGACCCGGGACCCAGCACACCGCACTCCCTCCTGCGTACTCTAATCCCCAAGCAGCACTGACAGCACTGACACTGGCACATGAGAGGACCACACAGGATGGGAGCCCAAGCCCCTGAGTAATGGTAGCTTCTCCAGGCATCACTGGGAAAGCAGTGGCAACGTGGTGCACCACCTGGGCACGGACCCAGGGGTAGGCTAGAGACCATCTTCGCCCCATTTTTTTTCTTAATGAAAAGTAATAGGGTTTCAAAGGTAGTCTCAGTTTCTATTTACAAAGACATACAAAAAGATTCACTGAAAAAATCTTCTTGGCAAATTTTGCCTTCCTTTTGGCCCCAGCATTATTTGTATTTAGAATCTTGCCTCATGCCAGCAACACCACAGGTAAATCTCAACAGGAAATTTATGTTTTAAAAAAGACTCCTTCTCAAATTTAGCTATATGTCACTTAGTTCTGCTTGCTTTAATTAGATTTCTAGATTAAAGATAGCAATACAAATCAAGATTTGCACCATACCTTGAACATATATAAACACTTTATTTACAGCACTAATATTTTTGACTAAAAGTAATGTAGCAGACACTCCCAGCACTGAAAGAACAAACTTACCAAGACTATAAAACCAGAAGGTTCCCAGTCGGTGACTTTTTAATTATAAAGGAAACAGTAATCACATGAATGCCAGATGAAGACTTCAAAGCACATATCTTTTCTCAGGATAAATGGCTTGTATACAATGGGCAGATGATCCATGGGCTAAGAGCAGATTGGTGGGCCATAGATTTAAAGTCATACAAGTGATCGGTTTAGCAAAAATAGCATAGCACACATTTGATCTGCCTGCCTTGTGTTTATCACATTATATTCCTTAGAATCAAATCTGTCTTTTATTTATTTTACCATATCTCTGTTGGATGTCACTATGGAGATACATGTTTAAACAGAATCCTCTACCTAGAAAACTGCTTATTTACACGTCGCCAGCCCTCTCACTTTTAGCACTGACAGCCTCTACATAAGCCAGCAGCTCAAATTCTTGGTAGGCTTATTTTTATACTTTTCTGTGTTGTTTGCTTCTGATTAATGAGAAAAGAAGAGAAAAATTCCCTGTATCTTCAACAGATAACAAATTTACCACTAGTTCATTATAGATTATATTATTTTCTGGCTTGCTAGCTTCTTAATTCATGGCACCAAAGAGCAGAGGAAGATTAGCTTATGTAAGATTAGGGTGACATTTGGACATTTTTCTCATGTAGATAACAGTATAAAACATTTTAAATGGGAGTAACTGAGAGTTATTTTCTCCCTTCATTTGATATGCTGAAACGTATCCAAGGCAATCTTCCGTCCTCCAGTAGCTTCCATATCTAGCCAATTTCTAGATTCAGCAGGGCATCAGCTTTCCTACAAGTACAGTTTCAGTTGATAACAGGTAAACAGGGAGCCGTGTGCAGCCTTGAATATAGGACACACCACAAACTTCAAAAACCCTTAAAGGCAGCACATTGTCTTGACTCAACTAAAACTACACAGTTTTCTACTTTGTCACTTCACCTTCTTAGTCAATTCAGCAGTGTAAGCCAGATCACAGCACCTCTGCGTCAGAAGACAGACTGCAACATCTAGCTCATCCCACCTGTATTTGATACCAAAGAATTTCTCTTACAACATCCCTTAGCAGGGAGCTAATCTGTCTCCATTTCCACACTTGGAATGTGGATTTAAGATTTTACTATAGGTCCATATCCTTTACAGACATTAATCATTAGAAATGAATCCCTTATATCGAGCCAAAATTAGTCATTTGGTAATTTACACATGTTCATCCTAGATCTGTCCACAGGAGTCACAGAGATTGAATTTAGACATTTTCTACATGGTAACAACATAATGCTCCTCCTTCTACATCAATCAGCCCCTACCACCAGACCCCCTTCTGCTTTAAGCTAAACCCTGCGGCTACAACGTGCGGGTTGAAGATTTCTCAGGTTTGGACTTAGAAGCCATTTGATCTTGAATAGTGTCATTTAGTCTCAGTTTTTAATGTAGTCTAGAAGAGATAAACCTGGCTATATGACCTTGCAAACAGGTTTTGTCAAAAGAAGAAAATAGTACAGGAAGTAAATCTATAAATAAAAAATTTAAAAATAGAAAATCTTAATATCAAAAATGGAAATTCTGCAAAGTTTTACAAAGTAGAAAAACCTTTGGTATGACTAAAGACAAAATTAAACAAAATTAGAATCAGAACTCAAATGAGAAATAATTATAGACAAAGACAAAGAGATTTTATGGAACAACTATTGTGTAATGTGTCTGAAATCCTAGACAATGTGGATAAATTCCTGGAAAAAATATAAAATGCCAAAATTAGTACAATAAAAAAATAGATAATTTAAATAAAAATGTGTATGTATTAAATAAAAAGAAATGGGTTTTTAAAACAAGCTCAGAGAGTTTTTATAACAGAACTCCATCAAATTCTCAAGGAATATTTAAATTTATTTATACTGTCCAAAAAAAAGAAAAAGAAAAAGAAAAAGAAAGAAACTGCCGAGTTCATGTATTAAGTTCTAAATAAAACAGGAATAATAAAGAAAACAGAAGTATAACTGTATTCCACTATGAAAATATATGTGAAAATCCTCATTTCGAATAATATATTATCATCGAGTAAGCTTTATCTCAAGGATGTAAGGATGGTTCATCATCTGAAAAATCCTCATCAGTGTAATTCAACATATGAATTATATATATAACTGAATCACTTTGCTGTACACCTGAAACTAACACAACATTGTATTGGGTTGGCCTAAGAGTTCATTCGGATTTTTCCATAAGATATTACAGAAAAACTGGGAATAAATTTTTGGCCAACCCAATAAATCAACTATACTTCAATTAATTTTTTTTAATTAGAAAAATTAAAAATGTGATTTGTGTACTTAGCAATGGAAGAGAAAGCTTTACAAAAATTGTTGGAGTGCAAAGAAGGCAATAAGAGAATAAGAAATAGTTGCTGGAAATTAAAAATATGACAGAAATAACCACATTAATAGAAGGACGGTTCAATAGAGTGAACAGAAAAGAATGAGTCAAGGGACCAGTGTTTCTCAAACTCTAATGTGCACATGAATGATCAGGAGGTGCTGTTAAAATGCAGAGTCTCAATCAGCAGGTCTGGGGTGGAATCTGAGATGCTGAATTTCTGACAAGCTCCCAGGTAACATTGGTGTTGCTGGTCCATTTCCACTCTTCCAGTGATAAGGATCTAAGATAGAAAGTCATGAAAATGTCCAGAATTTGGAGGAAAAAGATGAAGAGACTGGAATAAAAACAAAGATTTTGTTTGTTTGTTTGTTTTTCTTTAATGGAAGCTAAATTAAGAAGTAACACGATTCTTCCATTAAGTAGAGGAAGGGCAAATTCGCTCACTGTCTGAGCTGGGACACCCATCTTCTCCTGCCCTCAACAGACTGAATGATGCCCAATTGTATTGGTGAGGGTGATCTTCTTTACTCAGTCTACCGATTCAAATGTTAATATTTTCCAGAAACACCTCACAGACACACCCAGAAACAATGTTTTACCAGCTATCTGGGCATCTCTTAGCCTAGTGAAATTGATGCACAAAACTAATCATCATAGTAGAAAAATTAAATCATTACCCAAAGATGTACTCAGCAAAACATTTTTAAAAAATTCAAAAAAGTGGAAAACATAGGCAACAAAATAAACCAAACAATGGAATTAACAGAAGAATCTATAAAAAGTAACAGGTATGAATTAGAACAGGAAATCCAATTACTTCATAAAGAATGTCCCCAAGGAGAAAGCATATTCAGTGACACAAATTCTGTGATTAATAAAAAAGAACTCTTAATCACAATATGAAGTCAGATGTTTCTTTCATCAATAAGAAAAATGAAAGTCAACTTCTCTGAGAAAAACGGAAAGTGGTAAAATACAGGCATGACTATAAATCAAGTGTGAAACAATCTAAAATATGACAGAATTTTTAGTAATTTATATCTTTTTTTGACTTTCATGTTTGGAACATTATTGACTGGTACAATTGAGAATATAATGAGAATATAATTTCTTCATGGATCCAATCATATGACATAGTTGATATGAGGCAATTAAAGTTTACTTGTTTTACATTTTTTAAAAGACCGACTTATCAGCAAAACATGGAAAACTTCACTATGGTTAGGGAACATGATACCAATCTCATAAACGTTGTCAGTGTAACCATAATGATGTTCATAATGGCTGACTGAATTTAGGGGGAGGGGAAAAAAGAGTAGTAAACAAAGTGGACAAATTAATTCCCTTCTTCTAGAGAATATTTAGGTGATGGATATTGTCTAATTTTGTTGGATAAATAAAGGTTAAAGTATGTTATTCAAAGTAATAATGCACTTTTTTATTTATGGAAGAACTGAAGGTCGGCTATTATCTGGCTTAACATGATGAAAGTTCCAACAAGGCAGAGGCCACGTTGGTTTCCTGTCTCTAGAAGCTCCCAATAAATATTGTTGACGGTTGGATAAACAATGGGAATGGGGTGGGCAAAGAGTCATGACATAGAGTCGGTGTGCTAAATTATAATCGTTTGAGATGGGGAGAAAATAGGCATATTTTAAAGTCCGTAAGTCCATGCACAGTTCCTTGATGGTGATAATCTCCAAAGGAAATATATTTTTTAAATGTTTAAAAGTGGCTACCTCTGGGGTATAGAACTGAGGCATGAGAGATAGAATTTTTTTTCATGTTTTGAAGAAAGTAAGAAAGCATGTATTATTTCTATAATGAAAGGCATTTTAAACGTTAAAACAACTAAAGTTTGAAACACTCTAAACATTTTCAACTCTATTAAAATCTATTTAAAAAAACCATCTTTTAATAACAGGCTTCCCTCATTTACTTCTTCACTTTACTTAGGAGGAGTTCAGCCTTCCACCCTAATTTCTTCTGGAACTTTGCACAAATCACGGGAGACCTGCACAAGATAAAATTTGGGCAGCATATATATGTTTTAAAAGTGCACAGAAAGGAAAAGCACTCACATTCTCAATATAGCTCCATGCCTGTGATCACCACCTTTTTTCCTTTGTGTATATCTAACTTTCACCCGGGGATTGAGACACAGGTGTTTCAGATGTGGATCTATAGTGGGCATGGAGATTCTTTGCTTCAAAATAAAATGTTGCACCACATAGTGATTATTTTATAAATCAAATGCTAAGTATGAGAGGACAGAGGAACTTACAATGTTACAGAGTAAAGCATGGCTGGGTCATCCACTGTATAATGCTGACCAGGAGAGGCACAGGCCTTTGTAAACAGCTGCTGTTATATTTGTAAGGTGCCCTCAATCCAATACTCATATTTTCTTTTTTCTTGTTGCTAGAAACCAGCCTTTAGGCACAGTTGTGTGTAAAGTTATTGGCAAAACTGCCAAGATGTGGGTGTCTACTAAGGGCAGCAAATCCCTGATCTAAGGGTACTGTCCAACTTTTCCTAGGTAAACATTTCCCATGGTCTGTTCCCAGTTGTTTTCAAAGAAGACGTTGTTCTGTAGTCTTATTCAAAGTTGAAACCCCATAGCATTTAAGTTCCAAATCAGAGACTGGTTTGTCAACCCTTTTCTTAGCCAAACACACATTTAATGAAATGTCAGTGTTTCCTACCAACCATGGTAACAATAATAACAAAAGCCAGAATGTAGCAGGAACTCAAATCAGAATATTTAAAATATATAATTACAATGGATTTTAAAGATTGCTAACTACCATGTATGTAATATTAAAATGGTAATTGAATTGTGGGTGTAAAAGGGGTTAAATTTAAGCCAAAGTAGCCAGGCAGGATAGTTAACGCAGTGACATAGGAAGGGGCATGAAGGGCACTTTTCAGCACTATGGGGACTTTTAAAAACTCAGGCACTGCTATGCATAAAGTAGATAAACCACAAGGACCTACAGTATAGCACAGGGAACTATATTCAGTATCTTATAATAACCTATGATGGAAAAGAATCTGAAAAAAATATAGGTATAACTGAATCACTTTGCTGTACACCTAGACACTAAATCAACTATACTTCAATTAAAACAAACAAATAAACTTAGGCACAGTGACTAGGAAGACTTCACATTATGATCCAGCATAAGACTAGATATAGTCCACCATCATGGCAGGGACAAAACTCAATAAGTATAGTACTAGGGCAGAAAAGAATTGCAAAGTTATGAAAACACACAAACAGAAGCAAAAGCCAGCCTCAGGAAATAGATACTTTAAAGAGTTCATTGGAAAACATGACCTGCCTTAGCAATAGCATAAGATGAAAGCCTGCATATGCAGAAATTCAGGATTTTCTACAAGATGCAATGAGTGAGGCCACAAGGCAGTCCTGGGTAGAAACATAGGGGCAGGAACGGCACAGGGGACCAGCTATGGCTCCTAAGACTCTGGACAACAAAGGGAGAGCCAGAGACTGCAGAAAATAAGAGTTGACTCCATTAGACTCACCAAAGAGGCTGTTTCCTTGCTCGTTTTTACTAACCCTTAGAGAGAAGCTAGAAGTTAAAGTTAGAACCCCCCTATTTATTATTTATAGTCTGAAATATTAGCACAGGGGGCTGCCTTGGCTAGGTTTATTCCTCTCTACAGATGCTATCCATCAAATATTTTCCAATATCCAAAAAGCTCTCATATAAAGATTGTTTTTTCCTTTGTTTACTGCCTTCTCAGCTGTACATGAGTCACACTTTGTTCCTCTGTGCTGCTGTTATAAGTTTAGATTGGACTTTACTCAAGATCTGAGACTTATACAATATCACCACACTGAAATCAAGCATTGTTTCCCTTGTCAAATTCAATTAACATCATATGCCAATTATGTACTATGAATCACTTGCCAAATACTGTCTAGAAATTTTAACATAAATCCTTGAATTTTATTTAACAATATGTTGAAATTTGTTCTTTTTTTTTTTTTTTTTTTTGTGCTGTGTTGGGTCTTCGTTTCTGTGCGAGGGCTTTCTCTAGTTGTGGCAAGTGGGGGCCACTCTTCATCGCGGTGCGCGGGCCTCTCACTATCGCGGCCTCTCCCGCTGCGGAGCACAGGCTCCAGACGCGCAGGCTCAGTAGTTGTGGCTCACGGGCCCAGCCGCTCCGCGGCACGTGGGATCTTCCCAGACCAGGGCCCGAACCCATGTCCCCTGCATCGGCAGGCGGACTCTCAACCACTGCGCCACCAGGGAAGCCCCTGAAATTTGTTCTTAACTTTGAGGTTGGTTCTGGTTTGGGTTTAGTAATTTTGCAACTCAATTGTGTGTACTGTGGAATAAAATAATAAATGAAATAATATATTGATGTTTCTGGTAATGTGGTTTCTCACTGTGGGAGAGGATAGGTATGAAATACTGAATGGGCAAAGGTGATGGAGAATTCTATGGTGTTGGATTTGAACTGGCATTATCTGGAAGAACTCATGAATGCACACGTGCATACCACACATATGAGTGTACTGTTCTATACTGAAACAATCTAGAAGCAAAGACATCTGTAGTAATGTGCACACCTAACAGCCATATTCTAGGACACTGAAAATCTAAGATGAGCCTGGAACATCTTGTGCTAAAAACAAGGAAGCACTCAAAGACTTATGGGTACATATCAAAACTGTGTAGAGGCTGGCTTAGCAGACTGCCGTTGGCTACCTTTCTCTTTAAAGAAGAATGTGAAATAGTAACTGTAAAAATAATGATAGCATTATGTCTCTCTCTGTTTTTTCCAACCACAAATGCAACACTGATTTGGACAAGAATATCAATGGATCCTTGAAATAAAACTGTTGGGGCACAAGATAATCACATGACCTCAGAGTAGCACTCCCCGCCACATTTTATTTGCTAATTACAAGGGGAAAGGCTGCCTTCACAAGGGAGGGATCTGATAGACTTCACTTCCCCAAATGATGAAACCCAGCATCGCAAGTATCATGAGATGACCGGACATGTGCCTGCTGATGTGATGCAAGGTGAATTACACACCATCTAGGAAATACTCTTGCTATTTACATTTAACATGATAGGATCATGAGGAAAAACTTCAGGAGAAATCTAGATTGTGGGACATTCCAATAGACAACTGTCCCGAAGACTTAAAAATGTCAGGGGTGGTAAAAAACAAAAAATGGCAGAAAGTTATATTACATTGGTGACTCCAGGAATATGACATGGCTTAACATGACAAGATAACCAAGTGTGATCCTTGCCTCAACCTGGAATATGAAAACACAACAGCCATAAAGGGCATCTGGGGGACAAATGTGGTTATATGCTCATGGGCTGCATATTAAATAATATCATTAAATTAATGTTAAATTTCTTGGATATTATAGTAATGGCATGATGTATGAGATGGCATGACTGTAGATTTTAGACATACATGCTGAGATATTAGGAGAAAAATGGTATGACATCTGCACCTTACAAATAAATCAATAAAAATATACATATACTTACACGTATACACTCATACACACATGTCATTTATCTCATGCTTATGTGTGGATTTGGGCGTGAGATATATGCAGGGGTTAGGTTAAGTATGTGTGAGAAAGAAGGTAAATTTGTTAAAATAGAAAGAAATCAAGGGAAAAATGGTGCTTGTTGTACTAGTCTTTCAACTTCTCTACAGTTTTACAATTTAAAACAAATGTTTTTGCTAGAGAGAGAGAAGGAAGAAAAACAACCAGAAATTTCTGTTGATTGAATTAAAGAAATTGCTTTTCAGTATGCAAAACATCTGGGCAATTGGATTTTTCACATTTTAGCCAGTTGCACTGGTGCCTCATAGTCTCACTTTCATAACCTCAATAGAATTCTACTGCCAACTGTTGAATCCGAAGTTTCTTTCCAATGTGTCTGAAAGCAGAAACTGTGTTCCCAATACAGAGTCAAAATGAGCTTTTAAAGTCATTCACAACATTAGTAGCCAAGACGTTATCAGAGACCTGTGAGTCTAAGCCAATTTTCTGATTTTTAAGCCAAACTGTTTATCTCAATTTAACACCCTCAATACTTTATCTTCCAACGTATTGTACTAACAGCATATTTCCATGTTGGAAAATTTGAATAGGTGATGTGAAAACCTGAATGATATTTGCATCCATCAAATTGCACTTAACATTCAAAATCCACTTATAAATTCAACTTTATGCTAAATATTGTGGTGACATTCTTATAGACCAAATTGATTCATGTGGAAAATGATATCCCAGCCTAATTTTTTTTGGAGGAGATTTACCGTGGAACAGAGAAACTTTATACAGTATTCACATCTATTCACTTACTAGAACGCTTTTCATAAATGATACCTAATTTTTTCATACCATTTTTGAAGATTCTCACTCATACACTACATATTAAAAAGAGGCAGAACAATTTTCAGCCACAAAGGAATTTAAGTTTACTTTTGCCTTGTTTGGCCCAACACAGTGTCTTCTGGAAGTCCTTGTCATCACTAAAATATAAAGCCTGCTTTGGATCTGTGCCCCTCCCATCTGAATTGTAAGCACCTTGAGGATAGGTATTAGGTCTTTCATTGCACTTAAGATGATATCCTGGGTATATCTGTCTCTTGAGAACTGACTAACTGATTTCATGGTTTAAAATAAATACAATATGTTCCAATAGGCTTAGAGTTAATGTAAATCCCACAGAATTTGAGGATAATAATCTGACATCTTCCTATAAAAGCATAGGATTAAATTATGCCTTGTGTACCTGACCATTTCCATGTATTAAGCCATATGAAATACCATGTCTCTACTGAGCAGAGACTATGTTTAGAAATACCCAATTTAAAAGCATGCTTAAAGGTCATCAAGCATGATTACATTCTGTTCAACATTATAAAAGGCAGTCAAGTGTAAATGATTATCAAGCAAATTATGAATGATTCATTCACGGCAGATTTGTCATTAGAAGGTAATGTCTCCTTTCCCGTAAAGTCAACATTATGATCCAGGATGCCATTTATCAGAATTTATGTATTAAACAAGATGAAAAGGGAATCTTCTTAAGCATCTCACATCAGTTAAATTACTCTCCATCTAAAAATGAATACACTCACTGTGGTCAATGGAGGGAGAGGGTGTGTAATATGTGTATAACATGATTCAAGACAGCATATGAGTTTTATATACGTGTGTGTGTGTGTGTGTGTGTGGTGTGTGTGTGTGTGCCAGAATATGTGTACTATTTTAATCACTAATTTTTGATTTATGACTAAAAGTCAATTTTAAATGTTTATTTTGCTTAAAGTATTGGACTCTTTAAAATACCTCAGGATTGGTAATGAACACGTTAGTCATTATAAACAATTTAAAGGAGATTTTTGAATATTTTTCCAAGCATTAGTTGAGAGAGACTTTGAGAGGTAGAAACACAGGGACATTTGTAATGAGATTTATCCAAAGCAGGGGACTTGAGTGGTCAGAGCATCATACAAACCCATGGAAACAGCAGCTGGCAGAAGCCTCAGGAGGGAGAAGATGGCTTCTGAAATGAGATAATAGTGGTCTTAGGAAGATACCCTACTTCCCAGCTTTTACTGCGGGTAATCTCGCTAAAATCAAAAATGCTCTGGTACTACATACATCAACAGCACTAGCTAAGGAGAGTTATTTGAGTGATAATCTGTTTATCTTGGAGTATGAGATACATACACTCCACAGAATCTTTTTGCCACTGAGATTTAAGAGATACTTTTACTTCCTGTCTCTATGAAAAACGACTTCACAGTTCACAGGACCACTGCTCACTCTATGTCTTAAAAGATATAAAGAGGAATTTAGAAAAATAAGAACCTCTCCTGAACTGTAGATGAAATTTGTCCTTTAGCAAATTGTAATGACTGACGTTACCCTTGAGTGGGGGTTATAGATACAGAATATTGATTGACTAATCACCAAGTATTTCAATTCACTTGATTTAACAGGCTTTTAATCCATTCTAAGTAGCATAATTTGATTAATAAACTGCAGGCCAAATAAGGATCTGGTAGTCTGTGACTTATTTAATTGAATCCATGGAAAAATTCATGAGCAATCCATTGATCACAGCATGTAAACAATTCCTACTTGGGTGCTTCAAATCTCACTTTC
This sequence comes from Lipotes vexillifer, assembly GCF_000442215.2. Lineage (NCBI taxonomy): Eukaryota > Metazoa > Chordata > Mammalia > Artiodactyla > Lipotidae > Lipotes > Lipotes vexillifer. The sequence goes on along the minus strand of NW_006785407.1, from coordinate 141,985 downwards.
TTAGTGCCAGATGTGTGTTTCAATTATTGATCAATTTCTGCATCATGATTCTGTCAGCAAGTAGCTCATTAGGAAACAGAAGAGACCATGGAGGTGTATGTAAGAAAAAGCAGGTGGCTTAAGCCCTTGTCTCACAGGTTCTCTCTGTCATATCCTCTTCGATCTGATACAATCCATTCTGTTAACTATTTACAATGTCTGAAGGGTGTGGGGCACAGGCTGTTCACAAGTTCATGTGTATATTTATTCTACATATGGAGAATGAGTATGTGCTGTGCGCCCAGAAGGACCATAAATCCCTGCAGCTCCAGAGATTAAACAAATAGCCCCATGTAAGGTGCTCACAGTCTAGCCAGGCAGAGACTAGGAAATATAGAGCCGTGGTGGATTAATATTAAGTGAAATTGCAGAGACGTGCACAGGCAGTGAAGGAGCTTTAGAGGGGTGGAGAAAATAGGGGAGCTCTGAGTAGTGTGATACACCTGAAATGTGGGCCAGTGTTGGAAAATAAAACTATATCAGACTGCACAGATCAAAGAAGAGCAAATCAAGGGATGCGGATTTTATTCTGCATACATTGGGAAGGCATCAAAAGATTTTAAGGAACCAAGTGGCAGTATCCATTCTGAAGTTCATAACATAACAGGCTAGAAGGCAGTTTCAGTCCATGAAGTATATTTCATTAAACCACATAGGATAGTTTCTGAGTAATATATAAAAATGTAAATCACTGAGGGAAAGCAGTTATAATTCATGATGACATAAAAACTACTTTAAATCATAAACACAAAGCAGGCAAAGAAAATGTTTCTTAAAGTAGAAAGAGAGAGAAGGTGGGGCTTAAAATACATAATGAAGAATGATTTTAAATCTCTACGTTGACACATAAATGGTTTTGCATCAGGCTATTCTAGAAAGTCATGTGACTTCAAGTAAGAGTTTTATATTCAGGAGGAGCTACCCAGCAGCCTGACACAAGCGTGCCATCTAGTAGGCATCGTCATTTACCTAGGGTTCAGTGTCCTACAGACAGGCACACTACAGCCAAGGCATATGACTTACAGGAAAAATAAAACTGAAGAGAGACTGTGAGAAAGGCCTGTGCACTTCTGAGCCAAGTCTCCCTCAACAGATGGGGGAAATTGGGGTGAATCTATGAACTGTGTCCCTAAAGAGATCACCCTGTATCTGCCATGCCCTCTCCAACCCTGGAACAGCTCCTGAGATTATGTGAGAACTTTCTGATTTCTATCTCATTTGCAGCTTTAACCATTCACACTCATGTGGGTCAGTCTGAACAAGGGCTTCAGAGAGGAATCCCAACACAGACTCCATCCTTTCCGTACCCAGGCTGACACACAAGTGCAGGGCTGAAGGGACCAGTTTAAGAGCCATTAACCTCTCTCCATGCAGTGGAAACACACAGTTGTGCGTGAACAGAACAATGCCATTCCTGTGTAAACATAACAAAAACTCACTTCAATGGAGGGATAATTCCTCACCTAAGGGTAAGGAATCATACTATATTTAACTTTGCTATAGAAAATGCTACAGAGAATGTTTTCCAGTCTGATGTCAAATGATGGAAATCAAAAGTTCTTTAAACATTTTCATTTATACTTCAAATTATAAAAATCTGTATGTGCACATTAGAAAGTAGCAAACATTTCAGATTGGAGCATACTGCATTTTTTAAAATTAAATGCTTCACTTCATTTTCACTATTAATTATGTACAAGTGTATTTACTTCACTTTTGTAAATACATGGCAGCTATAAACGGCATTGTGGTTCCTAAGTAAATGCTAAGTAAAGGTAGTACACTCTGGGGTCCTAACCTTGGAGTGGCCAATGATACATGACAAAAAACAAGAGCATTGACATGTGCCCTTTAAAAGCAAATAAAACCAACCACATCCAAAAGGGTATTTAATTTTTATTTTCATTTATGAGGCAATCAGTGCCTTACAGCAAAAACAAAAAAACCCTACGATTCTGTTAGCACTTTGCATTAGCATCACACCCATAGAGATGCCCAGTCCTTTGAACACCAGGATGATGCTCGTCTTGTCATACTGCCAGTCTAGAGCACACACAGGGCTGCCTTTCCAATCAAAGTAATAATTTTATTCCATCCACAGTTCATCTAATGCATTTGTGACCAAGAGTACGTGCCTATGAAACGTGCCTAGTTTGGTAACAGAATAAGCAAAGGAAAGTGAACCAAATTAACCAGACAGACATTATGGCAGAAAGTGAGGGAGATTTCCTACTTCAGTAAGTATAATGCCAAAGAATATTTCCTTTAAAAAGTTGCCATGTACACTGGTACAGCCAGACAAAAAGCTCTCTTTGCTCTTAGAATGTGTCCTCTGGAAGAAAGGGAAGGCACTCTATCAGTTATAAGAAAATGTGGATGTTCATTACCCCAAAGCATGGCAGGATGTGATCAGAGATCCTGAAATTGGAACAAAGTCTATAGGATTTTAAATCAAGGGGACTGGGGCGACCAGGGGAAGTGCTGTGGATGAGCTTCCAGCCTATGCTGTTCCTTGAAGGTTGGGCAGGGCTGTCAGGCATTTGGCCATTTTTTTTCTCAACTTCTAACTCGCCCATCTACACTCCGCTCTTGATGCTGGAGATGCAGCTCTGAAAACTACATTTCCCAGACTCCTTTGCAGGCTGGCTTTTGTTAGATCCTGTCTGTAGGGGCGTTTAGGGGAGTTTGGCGTGCAGGAGAAGGATGGAGAGAGACTTCCTCATTCCCACTGTCTTGGCTTTGCTGTTTGTGTCAGCAATATCACGAACAGAAGTATCCCAGGAGTAATTCCTTGTCATAGAGGCAGCTGTTGTTTCCAGCTCTGGCTTCTTTTGGCACTCCTAGAACCAGTTTATTTTGCCCCTCTAAGGAACCCATAGTAACCGTTTCTTCAAACAAGCGAGGCAGAGAAGGGAGAAGGGCTGCTGCCACTGGCAGGGAGACATCAGAGAGATTTGGGAGCTCACCATCGGCTTTGTCTGAATCTACCTATTTGATCTCCTTCAAGTTTCGGGGTCCAGTGTCTTCCCAATCAATGCTCTAATTTTCACATAAAGACTTGAGTCTGTGAACTTAGTTGTAATTCTATATGATTTTAGATTTGATTTTCTGTAAGTCAGCCCTACAGCTTCAAGGGAAAAAAACAAAAAAAATCTTCTTTTAGTCTTTTACATCAACACAGAAGTTCTCTGGTCTTTTGAACACATCCTGAGCTTGTGATTTTCCTTCTCGAAGCACTCCATCCATTTGATCACACAGTCCTTGTCACCATCATTCTTACCATCATAGGCAAGTATGGCAAGGACGTGATCATCTAAGGCACTAGCTATAAAGCTTCTAAGAAAGCTACAGATGCTTCTTTATGCAATGACAATGAATATTCCTCCAAGACCCTCTGAAGTGTCCTGTACCATCTAATAGGATGACTGGGGTAAGGGAAATGTACACTTCTGCTGGAAATTATTGGCTTTGAATTGAAATCAATTCATGGTTTCCAAAATGTCTTTCCTGTCCACTGGGTTTCTAACAGCATCACTATCCACAGATTTATAGAATGTCCTAGTCACTGTATGGTGCTTACACACATTACTTCTGAATAGTGAACTCAAGTCACTGCAAAGGAAGTATGGCAATGAACTACGTCCATTGACTTTTCTCTTATTATTAAGTCTCCCATCACCCAGAAGCAGCTGGCATGATGTAATGGTGACTGGCCCTAGTGAAGGCTTATTGTGGTGCTAGTTGGTGATAATGTTCAGAAAGTCTGAGGCACTCTCTGAGGGAGCTCCTGTACGTGCTCTGCAACAGCCAGAAAACACATGTGCAGAATCAAGAGGTGGAAGTGGGAGTGGCTACTTTCACTATTACATCTAGTAACCCACTCATGGAATGTTTGATTCCATTTTCCCAACTTTGGGCTCTGCTGGTTTGGATGTCTTAGTACCCAGGAGAGCCAGGTTTGCACCAGAGAACACAAAAATAGTTACGTTTACTGTAAGTTAAGAATGCTACCTGGCCATTTTGAGTTCCACAAACACTGAACTAACAGGGCAAAAAGAGGGATACTGTTTTGGCTGGAGTATCATCCCAATTACTAAGGAAAATTGGGTTGTTACTACACACTGATGACAGTGAGAAATGGATATGACATAGAATGGATTCCTATGGCACCTCTCAGTATTTCCACGCCCAAGAGTAAAAGTTAATGAAAACTACGGTAACCCAGTAAAGATTTCTGAACTTAGAGCCATCAGGAATGAAGATTTGGGTCACCCTATACAATGATTTTTTAAAAATCCTACAGAGATTATGCCTGAGGGAAAAGAAAGGTAACGTCAGATGGGTCATAGAAAAGAGATGTTAAAAAGGAATCTAAACTCACTGGTTATAGAAATGAGAACTGTATCAATTAAGTATTCTCTCCCTCTCTCTCTCTCCCTCTCTCTCTCTTTCTCTATCATTATATAGATAGATACACATACACATATATGTGTGTATATTTATATTTCTATACAGACATATATATAGTATAATATATCCATGTATGTATGTATATATGTATGTATGTGTAATAATAACTAGCTTCTTTTCTTTTCCTCCCTCCTGATTTCACATAGTTAGCTTGTATGTTTGTATCTTTGTGGTTAACTTTATAACTTAATTTATTCTTTAGGATACAAGATATTTTTTGCAATTAAGAATAAACTAAGAAAGGAATTAGGACCTCCCAGAGATAAATAGCGTGATTGTTGGAACTTGTGTCTTCCATTTTTCAGAGGAGGCTCAGAGAGCCCTTGTAGTAGTTCCTTGCTAGGTATACCTATGGAGTATTCACTGCTGTGGAGAGAGTTCAGATATGTGTAAAGGAGTGTACATGCAAGATGAGTAACTGAAGGCGTGTTCTATAGGGATTATTTAACTAGTGTTTTTCAATTCCAAATCCACCATTTATTCTCCGTTCTCTAATGCTTTGCCTGGGGTTTGACATATGAAATTACTCAGACCCCTTTACCAGCTGGATTCTGCTTAGATTATGCCAAAAGAAGGCACTAGCGGGGGACTGGAAAACAAGAGGACAGGGGAGGGGCTTCCTTCTTCCTGTTTGGTTGATGTTCGGTGAGCATGGTGCCACCAGTGGCAGCTTCTCACAGCAGCAGTGGCACTCTCTCCCACACCAGCTGTTCCTCCCAGTGAGAAGCTTCTTCTAAACGGTGAGAACCAGCCTCATTGTGCCCTTTCAGAGATCTGAACCCCAACTCTGAGAGGTCTCACTGAGCGCTTCTCGGTTCCGATAAACCTAATCTCTTGCCTTCGTTCCTCTAACACCCAGAGTGGCAGCATCCTCTTGCAGGTATCATCTCTCATTGCAGCTCATTCCCTATGTTAAAGGCACCCTCTAAAAACCCAGTGGGATTTCTCATTCCCTGACTGGGAAAGGGATACAGCAGCATTTAAATCAGTGAGGTTGGGAGTTCAACATGGCAAGTTAAGTACAAGTAATAAAGAGTCTAAGCTTGGGATGAATACAGTGGATATTATAGATGAAAGGCCAATAAAGCTGTTAAGTTGGATTTGAAGTGCAATTGAAAAGTGGGGTGGTGGTGCAAATCAAAGATAAGCCTAGGGTTTTTTAAAAATCTTTTATTTTTTTTTAACATCTTCATTGGAGTATAATTGCTTTACAGTGGTGTGTTAGTTTCTGCTGTACAACAAAGTGAATCAGCTCTACGTGTACATATATCCCCTTATCTCCTCCCTCTTGTGTCTCCCTCCCAACCCTCCCTATCCCACCCCTCTAGGTGATCACAAAGCACCGAGCTGATCTCCCTGTGCTATGCGGCTGCTTCTCACTAGCTACCTATTTAACCTTAGGTTTTGAGGCTGAGTGAATGAGGTGTGAGGTAGAAATAATAGGCGTGCTTGTGATACTTGTTAAATTTGAGGTGTTTTGAGGACAACTAGGTGAAGATTCATCACAGGTAAGTGCAAATCTTACGTTCAAGAAAGTTCCATAGTATTAAAACTAAAAATTTGAGAGTAATTTGCAGATCTGTCTATTTAACTCTAAGGGAGTAGATGAGATATCCAGATAGGAGAGTCTAGAGACAACAGAAAGAAAACAAGTAACCTTGAGGAACATACACATTAAGGAGAAAGAGGAGAACACCAGGTCAGTGAGAGAAATAAATAAGGGTTAGTCAGGGAAGAATGCGATGGAATGACATCCCTTAATAAAGTGTCATAAAATCAGGGAAGCCACAGGAAGAGGAGGTGAAAGAGGAATGGTCAGTTGTGTCAAACGCCTTCGTAGGAGATCTCAGCCAACGCTAAGTACAATTATTATAGAAAGTGAGTAATTCTCCAAAATGCCACCTCCCAACCTGCCAGCTGTCCTGTGGGAATGTGACACATCATCATCAGTTCTGATTTAATAAGAATGACACCAACATTTAGTATACATAGGAACAGGGAAAACGCTGCCAACATCGTGTAGCACATCCCGAAATACACCCCATAAAGACTGCACATGCTTCCTGCTCTAGACCCAAGAGCTCTATGAATAACTGTATATGAGTCTGTGGACGGTGCTCGTCCCCAAAGCAGAAAAATAGCTCCACTTATGACTCTCAAGGAGGCAATCCCTTTAGATCATTTTTTTTTCCAATTCTTCATTGGTGTAGTATTTTGTTCTATTTCATTGGCAACATGTAAATATTATAATCATATCTTCTTTTATTAGTGACAATATTTTTTTCCTATAAGAGACTTAAGCTAAAAGAACTAAAACACAGTTTTAGTTTCAGGAAATCTTCTAATAGGGATTAGAAGAAAGGATAGGGAATCAGTTATCCCCAGGGAAAATTGGGGAAAAGACCACCTAAAACCTATTTTGCTGGTCTCTCTCTACTCAAATAATCATGGCTTGCCATTTGCACACAAAAGTAGAAGTCATTGGGGAACACCTATTCCAGTTCTGGCAAAACACAATGGTCAAAGCCAGGAAAGATCAAAGAGCAGAACCTGGGATAACTGATGAGACTTCAAGCAGAACTCCATGCGTAATCAAAGAGGACACACGGCAGGCACTCAATAAGTATTTGCTGGATGAAGGTGCGAATGACTGCGTGATGGCTGTGAGACACCTCTTGCCTAGGTATGTGGCTCCTTTACATCCAGAGGATGAATTACTGTATTCAGAATAGAGGTGGAGCACTGTCAGAGCACCTGCTATGCACAGTCAGAGCCTAGTAGATATCAGTGACCTGGAATTGCCAGGAAGAGCTGCACCTTTGAGCAGCAAGAGAAGCAGGGTGCTGTGGATCATGGTATCTGATATATCACCTCCTCTCATGAAATACAGACACAAACTTAATCAACATAAATATACTTTTGAGCACTTATTTACCATTTAATACTGTAGAAAGCACAATGGGAAAAAGGAGTAGAAACTAGTTTCTGCCATACAGAAACTCATCATCTATGCAGACACAGGCTTTTACCATAGATATATATCATTCTGTTTCTTCAGGGCCAATATATAATTAATGTGAGTTTTATGAATTTTATTTTAAGCAAAAACAATACCTATCGTTTGTTTTGGTTGTATTCCAAAAGCCCTATATTCCAAGGTGTTGAGTCTCTATGTGGTCTTATCAGTACTAGAGCAAGCTTCTGCACTTACATAAAGACACTCTGGCTTTGCTGTTACTGTCCTCAAGTCAGTTTCTCGGCCGGGTCCTAGTGCAAAGGTTGTTGGGAGAGGCAGCATGCCGTGGCCCTGAGGGACACTGCACATTGCCGCTGAGCATGCCAAGAATTCTAGGCTCTGAGCACGCTTTACCTCAGCTGCTTAGCAGCAACGTGTGTGCAGTGATGGACCCTGAGGAGTGAGGTAGCGTGCCTCCAAGACAAATAGCAGTCTGCTTACTATAAAAGTGGCAGACTTTCCAAGTTCAGTGCTCCTCGGCTGTGACACAAACCTTCTGAGTACACAGCATCCATCATGACGAAGCCTTCCACGTTGCCTCCACAGGACTTGGGGCCATGCGGAACCAACACAAAGATGCTGGTGCTCATACCGCTGGCTGTGGCATGAGTGAGTGCTTTGTGTACGACCCAGGAGTCTCATGCCTTCTGCCAGCATCCATGAAACTTCAACAGGCTAACTTACTAGACTGTGTGTTTGGTAAAATCTTAAAGGTGACAGAGGTTTACTGCTGAGAGAGGGAAATATGACGAGGTCACAACTCTATCTGCCAGAAGTGTAGGTTTCAATGTCTCAGTCTTTTTATTCTTATTATGAAATTGGAAGCAGTATCGAATGCATATCTTTGCATGTGCCCATGCTATCAGGGTTTAGTCATCAGCAACTGGTAATACTTGAATAATTACTCAGTTTTTACAAACATGGAATAGTGCATAAATGTAATAAAATTCATTTAAAAGATGTCTTCAAGTATTCTTACTTATCCTTAAACCATGGCTGCCTTAAATAGATTTAATTAGTTTAGATCAATTTTTGAATCCTGCTTCACTTAATTTATCATTATTTAGGAAAGGGTCCGATTATATGACAAATGTTACCATGGTTCATTTCGGGATTGTAAAACTACACATTACCCTGAACTGTGACAACATCAGAGTGTGAAGCAGTAGGTCACTGATTTAGTAATTTCATAACACTCGATAATCAATTCCATTAATGATCGTCGATAACCTGAAAGGTTCTGGCTGATAAGTGAAAAGTACACACTGATGGTTCTCGAGTTTTTCCCTTCCAGCATTTGTCACAGACAACTCCAGCCCTGACTGTTCCTTCTTCCTCTAAGTCCATTATCACTCAGGGTCCATATGCAAAAATATGATGTTTGTCACCATAAGAGAGAAGTTGAGATTCACTGAAGAAGGTGAACAATGGTGACATGATGTTATTTGCTTTTCTAAAATGTCTTAGGGAATGGAACCCATCATCCTGTCTAATATATATTTCAACAAGTCTTTCCACTGGAGAATTTAATAAATACACATTTTTTAAAAATTTAATTTTTACTTCATATTAGAGTATAGCTGCTTTATAATATTGTGTTAGTTTCAGCTGTTGAGCAAAGTGATTCAGTTATACATATACATATATCCATTATTTTTCAGATTCTTGACCCATATAGATTATTACAGAATATTGAGTAGAGTTCCCTGTGCTGTACAGTAGGTCCTTGTTGGATATCTATTTTATATATAGTAGTGTGTATATGTTAATCCCAAACTTCTCATTTATCCCCCTTTTCCCCTTTGGGAAAACAAACTTATGATTAAATATACATTTTTAGCAAGAAAAAATATGGATTTTTCATTATAAAGGCAAAATTGTATTCAGAAAGTTTAAGGGTTATGTTCCAATTATTAGCACTGTTTGACAGTAAGCTGTTTTATACCAGTATCAAAGTATAAATGTTTTCCAAAAATAAACAAATGGGACCTAATGAAACTTAAAAGCTTTTGCACAGCAAAGGAAACCATAAACAAGACCAAAAGACAACCCTCAGAATGGGAGAAAATATTTGCAAATGAAGCAACTGACAAAGGATTAATCTCCAAAACTTATAAGCAGCTCATGCAGCTCAATAACAAAAAAATAAACAACCCAATCCAAAAGTGGGCAGAAGACCTAAATAGACATTTCTCCAAAGAAGATATACAGACTGCCAACAAACACATGAAAGAATGCTCAACATCATTAATCATTAGAGAAATGCAAATCAAAACTACAATGAGATATCATCTCACACCAGTCAGAATGGCCATCATCAAAAAATCTAGAAACAATAAATGCTGGAGAGGGTGTGGAGAAAAGGGAACACTTATGCACTGCTGGTGGGAATGTGAATTGGTACAGCCACTATGGAGAACAGTATGGAGGTTCCTTAAAAAACTACAAATAGAACTACCATATGACCCAGCAATCCCACTACTGGGCATATGCCCTGAGAAAACCATAATTCAAAAAGAGTCATGTACCAAAATGTTCACTGCAGCTCTATTTACAATAGCCCGGAGATGGAAACAACCTAAGTGTCCATCATTGGATGAACTGATAAAGAAGATGTGGCACATATATACAATGGAATATCACTCAGCCATAAAAAGAAACGAAATTGAGCTATTTGTAATGAGGTGGATATACCTACAGTCTGTCATACAGAGTGAAGTAAGTCAGAAAGAGAAAGACCAATACCGTATGCTAACACATATATATGGAATTTAAGAAAAATAAATGTCATGAAGACCCTAGGGGTAAGACAGGAATAAAGACACAGACCTACTAGAGAATGGACTTGAGGATATGGGGAGGGGGAAGGGTAAGCTGTGACAAAGCGTGAGAGGCATGGACATATATACACTAGCAAATGTAAGGTAGATAGCTAGTGGGAAGCAGCCGCATAGCACAGGGAGATCAGCTCGGTGCTTTGTGACCGCCTGGAGGGGTGGGAGGGAGGGAGATGCACGAGGAAAGAGATATGGGAACATATGTATAACTGATTCACTTTGTTATAAAGCAGAAACTAACACACCATTGTAAAGCAATTATACTCTAATAAAGATGCAAAAAATAAAAAAAATTAAAAAAAATAAAATCATGACCCCCCCCCAAAAAAAAGTATAAATGTTTTCATAGTTAAATCTCTGATAGCTCTGGTTTCAGTTTATCCACAACTTACAGTAAATGGTTATAAAAGATATGCCTCATTTACCCTGACCAAACCAGGTGCAATTACAAAACAAGACCAAGATTAATTGTAATAATTTACTATTCAAAAGCATAATCTATATCCAACAGATATAATAGAACCAATAATTATATAAATAATAATATAACATATTGTATTACCTATTAATTAGATTATGATATATACTAATATAACCAGTTTCTTTAAAATTTTGATATTCCCAAATAATTCATAGCTATGACCCTTGGGGGACATCCTAGCTTCTTGTCTCCTACATTCTGACTCATGAAATATTAAAAAGCAAACAAACCAAGAAAAAAAAAACTTAGGTGATTATAAGAATGACATTTATTTTAGACATCTAACAATGTCTATTGTGCTCTTAGTTTTTCCCAGGTACCAGGCTAAGCATTGCAGACTCAGTGCACAAAACAGACCCAGTGCCTGTTCTAGTGGTGATTATAATCTATTGTCATAAACAGCATATAGACATAGAATAAAGAATCATCAGCGCCACTTTGATCATATCTTACCAGGTTCTAATGATTCTACATACCTAGGTAGTCCCACAACCATTTATAGTCGAGAACTAGAACTTACTTCTTCCAAGGCTTTTGTGGCATATTGAGATTTTATTCACGTATAAATTCCAATCCATTTTTCATCCTGGGCAGGCTATCTACCAATTATGTCTTTCCTTGAGATTTAGTGTCTATTCTTGGTCCACTTTGAGTTAAACTTGAATTTCGCTGGATCGATCAAGAAATATCTCTGTTCTGTACCACAATGTCTCTTCTTCCAACAGTCTTCTCTTTTAATCTAATTCATCTCTCTGGTTTCTTCTAGGAAGGATGAGAATTCCCTGCTCTAATATTTTCTCCATATTACATTTCAAACCTTTCTATATTTCCTTACTAAACCAAACTTCACATTAATTCAGTTAGATGTAAATTTTTTCTAAAACATACTTTGACATAATATGTTTAATAACTGAAATTGAGGCCAGATATCATTTGTATCAATGTTGGTGTCTTGCTCAATTATAACCTCCCAGTTCCTTTTTCTTTTTTCATTACCCATTTCTAAAATCACTAAAATAGATACTTGTTCAGAGCTCAAAGGATTTCGAGACATACACTGAAATAACTGTCAGATAATATCAGTGCACTTTGCAACAAAATCAATTTTACAATGTTCCTACTCAGTTGCAAAGGTAAGACATGCTGCAACTTTGACTGCCTGCCTAGTGTAGTCAATGCCAATTGACTTCTCTCACAGTCACACCACATAAAGCCTGTTACCCAAGATGTGTCACTCTAGATCTCAATTGTTACTTTAAAAATATGACCCATTTGATTACTGTCTAGCAAAGATGAATTAAAGAGTGAGGAAGATGAGGTGAATACAAATCAACAGGTACTTAAAGACCCAAATCTTCCAAAATCTGTAGACATACAAAAATCATATTAACTTCTCTTTTTTACTGTGCTACCCTAGAAATAGTGGGGAAAATGATCACCATATAGCATAATTTCACATCCTAGGAATGCCCAGGTAGGGCCATAGAAAGTGCAGTGGTGAAAGAACTGAGAGTAGTAAAGAGGGAAAGAAACATTAAAATAAAATATGTATTGTTAATTGAAAGTCATAGAGAAACCAATTGTATTCAAAACTCTATCTAGAAATTATAACAACTTTTATAACTGCTTTGAATAAACCATCGCATTTTAAAAATAGTTCACTAAATAAAAAGGCAAATTAAGATAAGGGTTTCAACCTCATGGCTCTATATGGATCCCCTTGTTCTTGATAAGTATCTCTACTCGCTTACTTATAAACAATTAAAATACAGTTTGTAAACCTCAATGTGCCACAGGAAGATCCCCTCTCTATTTCTATCACCATTTTACTGTGATTTCTCCCTCACTTTCTGTGCTCCAATTATGGCAGAATGCTTTCAGTTCCTTGAACGCTCTATATTCTTTCTCACCTCTTCACACTGTTTCCTCTGCATGTCACACCACTTCTCTACCCCAGCCCAACATCTCCTGTCAAGAAATCTAACCCTAGTGAAACGTCTCATCGTTAGTGAGATGTCCAACTACCAAAACTCCTTCGAGCTCTCCTGCTCTGAACTCCTCCAGGACTCTCTTTCTTCCATCACTCAGCTTTACTGCAGCAGTTACTGAATATCTTCTGTGCTAAAGTATGAATCTCATCAGAAGAAGAGTCACAACCCTATAGTTCACAACAGCATTCCCAGCACTTTCACAAGGCCCAACACACAATAGAAAAAGAAAAAAATATATATATCATATATGTTGAATTAGTATATGAAAATATGAAGTGAATGGTAGTAAGTCATTATAGTATACCACTGAAATGGTTCTTTTACTTGTTTTGCATATGTTTGTGCTTTCAAAAGACCATATAGCCCAGAGATATACTATACTTGACTACAGATAATGCACCGAGGTTATGGATTTTCATGGTATAAGAATAACACCTAGATCATAGTGCTCGGCAAAAAGTGAGAGAGCTGGGGAGCAAGGACAGTCATAGAGCGTATCTATAAGCCACAGCACCAGAAAAATATATCATCTCACACCTTACTGTAGGCAAGACAGCAAATCACACATTGCTTTTTCAGTTGTGCATTTATGCTAGATGTATCATAATGAGAAATGGTATCTTGAGATAACTTTGAAAAGACAATTCAAGTCCCTTTCAAATGGGTCCCAATTAACTTAAAAGGTAAATAGATTCTTTAAAATGCATACTCAACTAATCTTTAATTTTTCCAGAACCATCTAAAGGGTCACATTATATAGTGGCTGATCAAAAGTTTTTATAAAACTAATGAATGTTAAACCAGAAGCTACATAAAGTCTCAAAAGCAATAATGCTTGATCATATATTATCAGAATTCTCTAGTTAGCTTTACATTAATTGCCTCATCATTATTAATTCATCTAAGGTTTGTTAAATATGCTTTAATTTTATTTATAATTGATCATATCTTGTTGGAATCTGTAAACGTTTTGGGAAGTATTAGAGAAAGTACAATGACAGTTACTTTTAACAAAATAAAGATTCAAATCCAGATGGATGCTTGAAACTGGTAATAAAATATGTTCGCTATAGTATTGTAAACTTATTTTTATATAGCTAACACAGATAATACAGAACTGAGATAGCCAGAAGAATGGAGAAATATGAATTAAATAAGTGCTTTTTTTTTTTTCCCTAGAGCTGTGTATTCTGTAGTTATCACTTAGGGAAAATGGTAAATAAAACAAGGATGCTGATGAAAAATAAACTTGAAATGTTTCTTGATGTACCAAGCAGAATGTAAATATCCCATTTCATTAGAGGGCAGGGCATTCTAATGCCATTTTATAAAATAAACTCAAAGATGCTAATTTTATTTTCAAATATCTAGTAGTTTAGTATTAAAATTTTCCTGGTGTGATTACTGGTTCAGAGTACTTAATAAAATCACTTCTAATTTTGTTATAAATGTTATTTAAAATTATATATAATGTTCCTGATCTTAGAGGAAATGCTTAAAGCTTTTCACCATTGAGTATTATGTTAGCTGTGGGTTTGTCATATAATGCCTTTATTACATTGAGGTATGTTCCATCTTTGCCTGCTTTCTGGAGATTTTTTATCATAAATGGATGTTGAATTTTATCAAAGGTTTTTCTGCATCTATTGAGATGATCATATGATTTTTATTCTTAAATTTGTTAATGTGGTGTATCACTTTGATTGATTTGCAGATATTGAAAAATCCTTGTATCTCTGGGATAAATTCCTCTTGATCATGATGTATGATACTTTTAATGTATTGTTGGATTTGGTTTGCTAGTATTTTGTTGAGGATTTTTGCATCTATGTCCATCAGTGGTATTGGCCTGTAATTTCTTGCCACTTTTATTCAACATAGTGTTGGAAGTCCTAGTCACAGCAATCAGTGAAGAAAAAGAAATAAAAGGAATCTAAAATGGAAAGGAAGAAGTAAAACTGTCACTGTTTGTGAATGACATGATACTATACACAGAAATCCTAAAGATGCCACTAGAAAACTACTAGAGCTCCTCAATGAATTTGGTAAAGTTGAAGGATACAAAATTTAATATACAGAATTCTGTTTCATTTCTATACACTAACAACAAACTGTCAGAAAGAGAATTTAAGGAAACAGTCCCATTTACCATTGTATGAAAAGTAATAAAATACCTAGGAATAAAACTACCAAATAAGGCAAAAGACCTGTACTCTGAAAACTATAAGACACTGTTGAAAGAAACTGAAGACAACACAAATAGATGGAAAGATATACCATGTTCTTGAACTGGGAGAATCAGTATTGTTAAAATGTCCATACTACCCAAGGCAATCTACAGATGAATATGGAAACACAAAAGACTCCAAATAGCCAAAGCAATCTTGAGAAAAGAGAACAGAGCTGGAGGAATCATGCTCCCTGACTTCAGACTATACTACAAAGTTACAGTAATCAAAAAAGTATGGTACTGGCACAAAAACAGACACAAAGATTAACACAACAGGATAGAGAGCCCAGAAATAAACCTATGCACCTATAGTCAATTAACCTATGACAAAGGAGGCAAGAATACACAATGGAGTAAAGACAGTCTCTTCAATAAGTAGTGTTGGGAAAACTGGACAGCTACATGTAAAAGAATGAAATTAGAACATTCTCTAACACCATATACAAAAATAAACTCAAAATGGATTAAAGACCTAAATGTAAGACCAGATACTATAAAACTCTGAGAGGAAAACATAGGCTGAACACACTATGAAATAAATATTTCAGCAATATTTTTTGGATCCATCTCCTAAAGTGAAGGAAATAAAAGCAAATATGAACAAATGGGACCTAATTAAATTTAAAAGCTTTTGCATAGCAAAGGAAACCACTGACAAAACAAAAATCCTACTGAATGGAAGAAAATATTTGCAAATGATACGATCAATAAGGGATTAATCTCCAAAGTATAAACAGCTTATACAACTCAACATCAAACAAACAAACAAACAAATTAAAAAATGGGCAGAAGAACTGAATAGATATTTTTCCAAAGAGAAAATGCAGATGGCCAACAGGCACATGAAACGATACTCAATATTGCTACTAACCAATGAAGTGCAAATCAAAATCACAATGAGATATCACCTCACACCTGTCAGGATGACTATCATTAAAAAGAACACAAATAACAAATGCTGGAGAGGATGTGGAGAAAAGGGAACCCTTGTGCGCTGTTGGTGGGAACATAAATTGGTGTAGCCACTATGGAGAACAGTATGGAGATTTCTCAAAAAACTAAATATAGAACAGAATATGACCCAGCAATTCCACTTCTGGACTCCTATATATCCCCCAAAACACAACAATACACTAATTAAAAAGGATACATTTACCTTTATAAAGTGGTCATAGCAGCAGTTTATACAATATCCAAGATATGGAAGCAACCTAAATGTCTATCAACAGATGAATGTATAAAGAAGATGTGATACACACACACACACACACACACACACAATGGAATACTACTCAACCACAAAAAAGAATGAGATTTTGCCATTTGCAGCAACATGGATAGACTTGGAGGGCATTATGTTAAGTGAAATAAGTCTGATAGAGAAAGACAAATACCGTATGATATCACCTCTATGTGGATTCTGAAAAATACAACAAGCTAGTGAATATAACAAAAAAGAAGCAAACTCACAGATACAGAGAACAAACCAGTGGTTTCCAGTGGGGGAGGGCAGGGGTAATAGAGGAGTGGGGGGTAGGAGGCACAAACTATTGGGTGTAAGATAGGCTCAAGGATGTATTATACAACATGGGGGATATAGCCAATATTCTGTGAAAAACTGTAAATGGAAAGTAACCTTTAAAAATTGTATAAAAATTAAAATAAATAAAAGGAATAGAAATGAAAAAAATAAATCCCTTTTCATGAAATTTAATATTTATAAAATATGTATATGTTTTAAAGAGAACACTAAAGCAAATGAATGAATTAGGCTGCAGCCTTGTTTTTATTCCCAATATTAAAATATCATCGGGTGAGTTTCAAGGCCCTGGGCTGAGATTTGCTTTGCCAAGCTGGGCAAAATTTTCCACTGATCAAGGGAAGTGGCAGACACCCACCCATGTAACAATCAATCTCTTCCTTGGCAACAGCTTCCTAAAGTGTCTTTCTTCTCTGAGTTTGGCATCAGCAAGTCCAGTTTCATTATAATGTTTGGGGGTTTTCACAGATTTATAACACTCAGAAAAAAAAAAATATATATATATATATAATTTTACATTTATATATATATAAAATGAACTGCTCTAATTATAAAGTAAATATATAAATGCAAAACTACTTTTATAACACTTGGGAATGGAGCTTTCCCCTGTGTATTATTTACATTTAAGATAAAACAGCTAGATTATAAAGTTTAAAACAACACAAGAGGAAATAATATTGACTAATTAAAGGAAGGAAAAAATGACTCCCAAAGTTTCAGAGGTTTCAAAATTGAGAAGAGAACTAAACCTGCCTCCCAATTACTTTGGGAAATATAATTTAAAATATCACGAGTCTCTAAAACAAGTCTCCATCTTGTCAAGCAGTCCCTGCCCACGCAAGAGTCCCTGTGACCCCAGAACTCAAGCTCACGCTTCTCCAGCCTCTCCTCACTTCTCTTCTGCCATGTTGCCCCACAAATATGATCCTTCTCACCTCAGAAACTCTTTTGTCTGAAGAGTGTTCTCTAAATATAAATATCTTTTTTGTGGGGGGTTAAACCGACTAATTTAGTCTACCACTCAACACAAATTTTCAATCGTTAGAGGTCAAAAATCTCTGTGAAAATCTGATGATATCAAACTTCTTCACAGGAAAAAAAATGTACATACACACACACACACACACACACAAAATTTTCACATCAGTTAAAAGGGTTGTAGCCTAGGTCCACTACTGATAGTAAAAGAGCGTGCATTTGTATGATCAGAACGTCGGTTACAGCCAGAGTCCATTTTGACAGGTTACAGTGTCTGTTCTGATTAGGCAATGCCCATGACAAAGCAGGTGATAAATATTTTACATGGCATCCCTGCCTAGGAACATAGATCCTGACCTGGATAGCACTGCTCCATCTATTATGACTATACCACCATTCAAGGAAGCCACAGGGCAGATCCTGAATAGAATTCAGACTTTAAGATCCAACTTGGAATCCTGGATTTACCACTTTCTTGCTGTGTGATAAAAGGATATTTATTTATTTTTCTGAACTTAAATTTTCTCAGCTGTAAAATGGAGATAATAATACCTTTGTCATAGGGTTGTATAAAGGATTATATGAAAAGCATCTATAAATGTCTAATACAGAGTAGATTCCCACCAAGTAGACAATGATGATGATGATGATCATGGCAAATGGTTATGCTAAAACGAACAGCCTTCTAAAAAGCCAAAAAAACTCTCTTTTGCTCTTGGGTGACTGAGTTCATAATATCTTTCCTGAAAATTATATTTCATTCACAATCATTTCTATTTGAAGATCCATCCCTTCCCTTAAACAACAGCTTCTAGCCATTCACTAACTATGAGGCAGCTGCCACAACCATGGCACACTCTGTCTTCAAGACATGGGACATTTAGATAAACTTTTACAGGTTCAGCTCAGTGATCATTCATTAAGACAGTATGAGGTACCAGGCACTACATACATGGGAACTTGATGAGCAACACATTATCAGACTGTAAACTAGAGCCAGAGGAGCAGCGGCCTTGAATGAGAAAGAAAATGTGTTTACAAAGCAAATAACATCTAAAATACCAACCAGAATATATGGGAGTGCATTAATGGCCAAGTGAATTTTAATTGTATAAATGTTCCTTCTTTCATATTGTTTCATAGCAAACATTTCTAGGTTTCTGTTAAAATATGACATGCAATGAAAAGCAACATTTATTATCTTAGTTTATATTAGTAACTCAATTTCCCTTAGGATTGCTATGGATGTGGAAGGGGTTTGGTACTGAATTAACAAAGCTATCTGGGTAGCAGTTGAAATAAGATCCAAGAATGAAATAATGTGTCTATAAATATTTCCCTGTGTCTGTAAGTTCTACAATCCCTTGAGCTACTTTCTTGGTACCTGGAGGAGAAAATGATTATTTTAATTATTATTATTATTATTTTTTGTGCGGTACGCGGGCCTCTCACTGTTGTGGCCTCTCCCATTGCGGAGCGCAGGCTCCGTACGCGCAGGCTCAGCGGCCATGGCTCTCGGGCCCAGCCGCTCCGCGGCATGTGGGATCCTCCCGGACCGGGGCACGAACCCGTGTCCCCTGCATCAGCAGGCGGACTCTCAACCACTGCGCCACCAGGGAAGCCCAATTATTTTAATTTTAAAAAGCCAGTAGGTGAAAATATATGCTGTTACTTAGAAATAAGACTCAATTTTTCCAAAGGTATCTAATATATTTTGGATATGAAAATATCAGGAGATTTTTTTCTGCACTGCTAATCTTCTAATAAAGACCTAAAGAAAAAGGTTAATCTAAAAACATCTATTAATTCATCCATACACTCTACAAATATTTGGGGAGGACCTATTATATGCAGGGCCCTGTATGGGGTGGGGCTGGCAAGGATGCTTAAGCCATGGTCTATGCCTTCAATGACATCATAGACCAGTTGGAGAGTGTAGAATGGACACCAACATCTCTGATGGTTGTAATAAGTTAACTGATTACAAAAGGCTCACAGATAACTTGATATGACAGCTCACAGGATAAAACACTACATATGGCTAGATTTATTTATTGAAGAACTAGATTTCAGCTAAGCCTTGAAGAGGGGGAGGAGTGGACATACAGAGAAGGAGAAGAGAGCATCTTATGTAGTGGGATCCAAATGACTCTGAGAGTGACTGATTTTGCTGAGAGATGGTTGAAGGGAACCTGAGAAGTAAGACTGAAAAGGCAGGCTGGTGTCAGATTACAGAGTTCATATGCCAGGTCATGAAGACTGGCTTGATTCAGAACATGGGCAGAGCCAGTCCAAGGGTCTGAACACAGGTGCCCCTGAGGGCAGAGACCACCATTCACACACCTCACATCCTCAGCGTCTATATAGCGCCTGACATACGGTAGATGCTAAATAAGAATTTGATGAATTAAATCACCAGAATTTTGACCTCAAAACTTAAATGAGGTGGATGCAGGAGGAAACAAGACATCCTATAAAATGCCCTACATTTAGAGCCTCTTCCGAATAATTCTAAAAAGACCTTGGATACATACATCATTTTGTCTGAGACACAATAGCTCTGTCTGAAAGATGAATATAATAACTATCTTATCTAACATGGGGTATTTGTGAGGCTCAAACGTAATGATCACTGAGGAAATATATTGTAGAAATAACAAGAATTTTAGCAGCACTAAAGAGATAAGTATGGCGTCTGCTAATAGTTACTCAAATGTGCTGATCAATTTTATGTGTCAACTTGACTGGGTCAAGCGGTATCCAGATTAAACATTATTTCTGTGTGTGTCTGTGAGGGTGTTTCTGGATGAGATTAGCATTTGAATCTGGGATCTCAGTAAAGTAGATTACCCCCCTCCCCAGTGTGAGTGGGCATCATCCAATCCCTTGAGGACCTGATAGCACAAAAAGGTGGAGGAAGGAGGAATTCACCTCCTTTGCTTCCTACCTGCCTGATGAGCTGGGTCTTCTCCTGTTCTTGTACTGGGATTTACACCATCAGCTCCCCTGTTCTCAAGCATTTGGACTCAGATTAGAATTACATCACTAGCTTTCCTGGGTCTCTAGCTTACAGATGGCAGATCCTGGAACTTTCAGTCTCCATAATCACAGGAGCCAATTCTTCATAGTTTCTCTCTTCATACACACACACACACACACACACACACACACACACTCGCACACACACACACACACACATATATATATCCCATTGGTTCTGTTTCTCTGGAGAACCTTGATGAATACACCAAACAAGAGGTGGTGGCTACCTGAAGTGGAAATGGGAAAGGAAGGACTGATATGAGAGGTGGTTCTAAGCTGCAGACAATAGGACTGGATGTGCCAGGAAACATCTACCTCTGACATCAAATCTCTGACAAGTGCCATGGACAAAAATAAAGCAGAGCAGTGGGATGGTATGTTACAGGAGGGTGGTCAGGGAAATTGTGTCAAATGAGATGACATTTGAGTTGAGACAAATGAATGAAAATATTCCAGGCAGAAAGAACAGGAAGTGCAAAGGCCCTGATGCAGGACCCCAGTACCAGTGTTCAGAAAACAATCTGGAATCTCATTTGGCTGGAGCATTCTGAGAAAGTTGCAGGTAACAGAACATGTGCTTAGAGAGATAGCGGCAGGTCACATTAGCAGAGTGTCGCGGGCCATGGTAAGGACTTTGAATTCTATCCTGAATGTGATGGGGAGGCATGAGACAGTTTAGACATATCTGACATAAGTTTTAGAAGGTTGACTCTGGCTACTTGGGGGAAGAACAAGCTGAGGAAATTTTAGAGGTTGAAGAATGGAAGGAAAAGATAAATTAGGAGGCTACTGCATCGAGACTCTGTGAGGGATGATGGTGCTATTGACTAGAGGGCAGAGGTGAGGATATGGGAAGCGGTCAGATTCAGGATCTCGTTTGAGGGGGAGTTGACAGGGTGTGCTGATGGATTCGATGAGGCTATGTAAGACAGACAGGAGGAGACATGGCTCCAAGATGTTTGTCCTTAGCTATTGAGTGAGGAGCAGTGCTGTGCCCTGAGGTAACAGCCTCTTTGGGGCAAGGGCAGGTTTGGCAGGAATACTTAAATGCATGTGATGTTTGAGACGACTCCTGCCCATCTTACTATCTATCCAGAGGGCAGCTGAATACATAAAGTCAGTGTAAGGGAGATAGGGCTGGGAATATCGATTTTGTAGCCTACAGGGGTATATAAAACCATGGTCCTGGATGACATTACTTAAAAACAGGCAACAAAAGAGAAAAAAGCTCTAAGACTGAACCCTGATGCTCAGTTCTGAGGTTGGAAAGATGAGAAGGGGTGAACAGGAGCAGCTGAAGAGCAGCAGCCCTTGAGGAGGTGGGGAATCAGAAGAATCTGGTGTCCCAGAAGTGAGGAAAGAAAATGGCCATTGTACATTGGAACATAAGGATGGTAGGAGGCCTTGAGGAGTGTGGTAGGAATGAAAGTCTGACTAGAATGGGAGGTAAAGAAGGAAAGTCTAGATTTATGTGTGGAGTTTTAGTTCCCCAGGGAGGAGAAAAATTGGGTAGTAGATAGTGTGAAGAATGATAGCAAGTTATTTATTAAATAACATATAACTTGGGAGATATTATAGCAAATCTGTGTGCTGATGAAAATGATTCAGTGTATGTTATACTATTAAATAGTTACAAAAGTCTGTAAGGTAGGTATTACCATATTTTTACACAGTTACATTTGCAAGGGAGGGAGACTTGCTCAAGACAGCATCCAAATTGGAAGTGCTGAGAGGAAATTCCTGCTCCATTGAACTCTAAAAGGGAAATTCATCCACGTATGGATACATACACATAATGTCCATAAAACTGTGTCTACCTCATGTCTAAATAAGGCAAGATTAGATTCACAGTAACAAAGTGAGTATTTACCAGAATTTGGACTAAAGGCCAAATCTCCAAATTCCTTATTAGTTCAATGGCATAGTTTTTTTTTGTTTGTTTGTCTGTTTGTTTGATTGTTTTGTAATTTACATATTGGAAAGAGCTTCACGTATTGGCTGGATACATGCACAGAACTCTTCAGAATCAAAGGGGTGGCCAGGAGAAGTTTCAGAAGAGAGTGGGTAGAGTGACTGGACCCAGACACCTAAAGGACATGGAATTTATTTAACCAGAATGTCTGAATAGAAACAAATGAAGGCAGAAGGAAGTTGAAAAATCTTGGTTGATCTAGTTCAAGGCTTTGAAGCAAAGAGTGAGGATTTGGACCTGCCTCTCTTTAGAGTGAAAGCAACTCTGAGATCAAAGCCAAAGGTGAAAAGAAAAGTTGACAGCAGCATTGAGAACTGACTGAAAAATGTTTCTGATGGAGGCAGGGAGTGACAAAAAGAAAGAGTAGATGTCAGTTCATTCTCCTGGCAAGTAATTACAATAATAACCCTATGCCAGTACTGCTAACAACCAAAGCTTAGAGCCCATTATTACAACAGAGCTATTTTCACCTAAAAAATTCTGTTTTAATAAAAAACGTTCATACTGAAACTGTAACAACTCAATTATTGCTATAACATAACAAAAAATATGCATGTGTTATTACGACAAAAACCTATTGCTGTAATTGGATAAATAACTCATATGCATCCTACTTTACTTATGGCATGTCAGTAGCATCATATTTTGCATAGGGAAATTCTACTTCATAAAGTATGCTATTTTTTTAGGAATAACAAAAGTTTGTTGATAAAAGGTGCCAAATAATTTTAACTTTATTTTAACTTTGTTGTCATAACTGAAATCTTTTTAAAAGTCAATCCAGGATCTGAGAAATAACATTGAATTAGATCCTAGATATTAAGGTGTTGGAAGGGGCACACTTAAACTTCATCTCAAATATATCTCTCTATATTTATAGATAGATAGATAGATAGATAGATACCATTATCTAAAATATATTTTAATATATTAAAATATATAATAATCTATTTATATAAATTTTATATGTGAATATATATATGCCCACAGACTGACAGAGACAACAGAAAAAACAAAAAAGCCTTTTTAATAATTTATTGAGGCTCAAAATGTTAAAAAAAAAAAATCAGAGTTGGAACCTTTTCTTAACAGAGTCTGCTAGAGTCCTGAGAACTGTCTCTTCTTACCCTGACTCCTGTCCCATGCCAGTGGAGGCGTATGTAACCCAGTGTTGCATCTGGAGATGAGAGGATGTCACAACAGGGCCGGCTGGAAAAGATGAAAGGCTGAAGCCAAGAGGTGGCAGTGGAAGTGGAAGGTCAGGCCCCTTCCCTGACATCACTCATCATTCTGATCACAAAGGAAAGGAATTCCTTGGGACACCAAAATAATATATTTGGAGATCAAAATAAAACTCATATGAGGATCAATGAAGACCAACTATGAAGTGGGAGGTAACGTATTCACATTCTACAAAATCACTCAAAATCCAACCATTATTTCAAAGCCCACATCAGATGGATCTCCTTCATGAGGCCTTGTCCAATCTCCCAATAGCTGTCTACTCTCAGCCCCAAATCCCCACAATACTTTCTACATATACATTTAGAAAAGAAACATATTCTACTTTGTTATAATTTGATCTTTTCTTGTCTGATTTCCTCAGCTAATCTTTAAGTTGTATGTGGCAAAGACTGAAATGTGACCCAACGTAGTTGATAAGTAAATGAAATAAAATTGGCTTAGCAAATAGAGTCAGGGTTCTTAGTGAGTTACTGTCACTGAGAGACACTGCTATCTTCCAGCTGATGAAAACATAATCAAACTATTTCAAATACATATTAATAAATCGTTGCACATTACATAACATATAATTTATATAACTAAAAAAATATCTATAATTACATGCAGGACCATGAACATGCAGTCTATTTTCCGTTTAATAGGATTCACTTGTAAGGATGTTACAATTTGGTGTATATTAGCTGTTCAGACATAACCTCGTTATCTAGTGATAAACTTTTTAAAGTATTCAATTCTTTTTTATTGAAACACAGTGATTTACAATGCTGTATTCGTTTCAGGTATATAGCAAAGTGATTCAGTTATAAATATATATATATTATATATACATTTTATTTTTCTTATTATTTTCCATTATATAGGTTGTTACATGATATTGAATATAGTTCCCTGTGCTATACAGTAGATCCTTATTGTTTATCTATTTTATACCTAGTAGTTTATATCTGTTAGTCCCAAACTCCTAATTTATCCCATTTCCCTTTGGTAACCATAAGTTTGTTTTCTACTCAATTCTTTTGAACCAACCTGTATAAGCCACGGGTTGCTGAATTCTGCCTTGTGTAAATGTCACCTCGTTTAATTACTGGGTGAAAGTAATACACTACTAAGCAATATGTTTTGTTTTTTGAGCCACCAGTTATGAGTTTAAGTTTGGACCCTGGAATTTATCAGCTATGCAATTTAGGGTAAGTTAATTAACTTTCCTAGGCTTAAGTCTTTTCCTTTGTAAAATGAGGACTATACCTCATAGGACTGTTGAGAAGATAACATATGATGACATTTGTGAAGTGCTGATTAGAGGGTTGCCTCTGTCATCATCATCGTCATCCTCCTCTTCATCATGATGAGCTGAATTCCTGGTTTTAGCTTTAACTATAGGAAACCAGAGTGAAAAAACTCAAGTCATTTACACACTTGTTACTTTAGGGAATTAATTCAAAGTCACAGACAAGGGGTTGAACAGATTATTTGCATCTCTTTGCCTGACTATGAAACATGGTGGAGGCCACTTCATGTAACAAAACAGATAACATCAAAAGAAAGGAATTAAATCAACATTTATTAAAATGTCTACTGTGTATATAAATATATCAAAATTAAAAAATAATGAAATATAATGTTACTAACCAAGTGGGTGGAGGAGTGGTGCAGGGAAGAGGAGAGAGTGAATATGGATAGAAAAGGATTTCTCTATCAAGTGCTTCATTTTTTTGTGAGATTTTAAATGTAATACACAAGCTTTTCCAAAAACAAAAAATACAGTAAATGGCTATCAGAGGACAATAATTTTTTTAAAAGCCTCTAGTTTCAAGTGAGTTATTTTTGAAACTAAATGATTCTATTTCCAATTAATTCGGAAATCATACTGAGATATCATAAGAATATTACTGTGTTGCACAGGCTTTGAATCAAATAAAACTGGGCTGGAACCCTGACTTGCCATTTATCAGATCAGTGACCCTGGGAAAGTTACTCAAACTTTCTCAGGGTCAGTGTCCTTATTTATGAAATAAAGACAATATTAGTATCCGTCTCATGGAATAGTTGTGGAGATTACATAAAGCAGGTGAAATGCCTACCTATACCTGATACTTTCAGTTCCCTACTTGAAGGATTAACTGCTAAGGAAACTGCACTGTAAGCAACTAGAAAGCCAGAGAGAGAAACAAATGTTTGGTGACACTGGGCCATCAGCAGTGCAGGGCTGCTATCCCAGTGAGAAGGGACACAAAGACAGATACGGCCCAGCTCACTACCTGTAGGATTTGGGACTGCAGCACTGGGAAGAAACAGTAAACAAAGCCTAGAAGTCTAATAAATTGGACAGACAGAGATCAAAGTTTAGGAAGGCTGAGAATTTGCAGGGCAGAATGCTGGAGAGAAGAGAGCTGCACAGAGAGATATCTTGAGATATGCAGAGGCTATCTTGAACCTATGGGCGAATATTCATCAGTGTACATGTGGGGTTCACAATTCCCAAAACTCACAGAGTTGGGATAGTTTGCCTTCCCACCAGACAGAGTGGAGAGACCTCATAACACATGGGGCATCTGGTAGAGTTATTAGAAGACAATAGCTATCAGAGTGAGGCTAAATTAATCCTAGAATTATGGCTACTCTGGATCCCAGCAGCAAGGCTTAAAAGCAGACCTCAAAAGGATCAGATTGATCCCAAGTAACTGCTGGCCTGTATAATTTCCAGCATTCTTTAAGGGAATATTATAAAATCCAGCACCTAACAACATAACATTGCAATGTCCGGAATCTAATTTTAAAACTACCAGCTGTGCAAAAAGTAGAATATAAATCAATCAACTGAAGAATATCCAGAAATGACAAACATGATGAAATTAACAGGCAAGAATGTTTAGCTACTATTACAAACATGCTCCATATGTTCAAGGAAGCAGAGGAAAGCATGACCTTGATGAGGAGAGAAATGAACGTTGAAAAGTCCCAAGTGAAATATATGGAGAAGTAAAATATATCCTAAATAAAATCACACTGATGGGATTAACAACATAGACTCTACAGGAAAAAAAAGGCAGTGACTAAAGGACAGAGCAATCAGAACTATCCATGGTTGAGCTCATAGAGAAAAATATGGACAGAACAACGTGATCTGCAGGACAACATCAAATGATCCAACACGGAAAAAACTGGAATTGCACATTCACGCAAGGAGATAATGAGGACAGTTAAAGCAAAAGCTGAGAAGTTTTAGAAATTTGGAGGTGACTAAACGGTGACTCAGGGAAAAGGAAAGTGAGGGCTGAGAATAGGGGAAGAGACAATTGATGCCATTAGTCCTTCCTTGGTACAGAGATGGGCCATAACCTCCTCAAAATTAGGTTAAAGTATTTAAGCACAATTTGACACAATACTAAAAAATGTACTTTTGTTCATATGTATATTGTATCTTTTTCTGTCACTTTTTTGGGAGGGTGTGGGCAGCAACCATAATTAAACCCACAGTGGCTTCAGCACCATCAGTGGTGTGTCCTTGGCATTCATGTGAATATCCCTTAATTATGTAGTTCATCACTGTCTTAAGTCCTTTATGGAATGAAGTTGGGTATAAATAGATAGTTCTCAAGAGTAAAGTATCTACAAAAATGTAAGGCATTCATTCGATCATAAGAAGCCTGTGGTGAAAACACACAGAATTATAAATCCGCTAAGAAGTGAAGTGACACAAAGAGTCAGATACAGGCACAGTTAACAACTATGAACAAAGGTGAGGAGTACCTACTGTAGGATAAGGAGAGCAGCATTTCAGTACAGTGGAACCACATAGGTAGTGTTTCTACACAGCATTCACATCTCCATACGTCAAGCATGGTGATCAGTTTGCCTTAAACCAGCATTTGGAACACCAGGTTGTTTTCCCATTTTAACTATGGATTCATACTTAGAGAAGATTAGGTGCAACTGAGAAGAAATGCATATCTACCTCAGAGGACACTGATTAAGGTGTAAAAACATTCCCAGATCCATACATAGGAATAACATGAAATACTCTCAGGTAGCAATCGTTATTAAGAGGTCCACTCCAAAGAAGGGGTGGTGTCTGTAGGCCACTGTGAGTTGTTTCAAACATTATGAATCCTCCAGGATTCTGAAGAGACACGACTTAATCAAGATACCCAGATAAAGGCATGTGCGTTGTACTGTTGACAACTAGTCAACGTCACCAAATACTTCATTTACTAAAAGGGCCTTTGCGAAATTTTTTGGGGGGAAGCATTGGGTATGTGAATGATTTTAAGTCACTGAGTAATTCTTTAAAAAAGTTCAACAGGATTAGATATTTGAATATAAGCCTTGCCCTTAATAATATGATTTTGAACATTCAATTTGGGATTTCACTGTGATTCAGTTCTTGCACTGAAAAATTCATCACCTTCCTTCTAGCTTCCTGGTTAAAATCATGATTTTTGAGACTAAGAAGCACAATTTCCTTTCTAACCTTGTGTTTTTCATGATAATTTAGGGGGAAAAAAAAGAAATTGAGAAACATATTATGACAGGTAATCATTTGCAAGCACACAACTCTTTCAATGCCTGCCATGTTCAGCTTCATTTTATAGCATGTGTCTTGGCAATATAAATTTTGCTTGGCTGCAGAGACATGTGGTGCTGTACAGTGAAGAAAAAACAATCGTGACAACTGAAAACTAAGCACAGTGTGAAGAAAAAACAATCGTGACAACTGAAAACTAAAGCACAGTGTGTGTGTGTGTGTGTGTGTGTGTGTGTGTGTGTGTGTGTGTCTGTGTGTGTGGTTCAGAATAGAGAAGCTCTTTATGGTGTTATTTTGGTTGTCACCTTGTCTTTCTTTGCAGCAGAGAAATGCCACAACAGGAAACAGTCAACTGTCACATCTAGGAGGGTTGCCAAACAATCTCAAACCTGTCCCAAAGGATCACCCTCACCAGTTGCACAAAAACAAAGCAATTTGGTTCAGAACATGCAGATGGATTGTGTCAGTAACATTTGCTATTATAAAAGCTGTGGTTTTCTAAACAAAAACCTATATTACTTTAATTAAAGTAGTAGCACAGGCATAATGTAAGATTATATACAATATTGTGACTGTTTAGAATCAAACTAGTTTATTCATACTTCTGAAAACTCTTTTATGTCACTTTTCAAAACAAGCACTTGAAATATGTGTTAAAAATATTAAATTTTGGTCTTCCCTGGTGGTGCAGTGGTTGAGAGTCTGCCTGCCGACGCAGGGGACACGGGTTCGATCCCTGGTCTGGGAAGATCCCAGAGTGGCTAGGCCTGTGAGCCATGGCCGCTGAGCCTGCGCGTCTGGAGCCTGTGCTCCGCTACAGGAGAGGCCACAACAGTGAGAGGCCCGTGTACCGCAAAAAAAAAAAAAAATTAAATTTTGTGTTTTCTTTAAACTAGAGCATGTACAAAATCCAAACTTTTAAAAGTATACATCTGTACCTTCAAAATCAAATCAAATTTACTTAACGTTTTATTTTTCAGTGTGTTTTGGTAGATCAATTTAAGTACATTTGGAATCCTTCAAATGTGCAATTTTCAGTTAAGTATATTTAAAGAAATACCCTAGAGTATTCACCTGTCTTACCATTCAGTTAACATTCAAATTAACCATTTGAATTGCAACACATTTTGTGTTGTTGATTATTTATTTTAAGATGACATAAAATGAAATAAGTAAGACATTTGATTTGGAGGCAATATGTAGAAATTGCCTATGGCAATCAATATCGGTAATAAAAAAGCATCCAGATGATTTAAAAATAAATATATGACATTACTCTATGTTGGATTTTGCATAAATAATGTAGGGATATAAGGGGAGCAAAAGAGGATCATGTGTGGGGGGTTGATAGACACAAATAACAGGCATAAAGAATTTACTGCCGATCACCCCATTAGATGGAAGTGTACTCTTTCATTAGAGAGTCTTAAAGGAGAGTAACTCTAACCAGGATTATTTGTGTGTTATCTGGTTTGAAAACAGCACACATTTGGAAGAGATGATTACCAAACCCTTTCCATAAACACATTCTGTAATGCATCATTGTAGAGCTGTCAGTTTGACTATTTTGACTGACTTAAAGGCAGTATAACCAAGAGTACACAAACACATGACCTCATATATCAATACACATTTTACTGTATAAGATACTTACATGATTTTAATTCACAATGCTCTGATATAAAATTCCAATAAATACAAAAACTAAGAAAGCAAGAAAAAGTAGAGTAGCCAATAAGGAAATGTGCATGGAAAAGATGAAATGTATAAGAAGAGCTTGCTTGGTTGTTAAAAGCACAAATCCAGGTGCTAATCCTGGCATCTCTGGCACAGGAAGTGCCGTGGATAAGAGCACGAATGCCGCAAGGAATCATAATAAATAATTCTAGTATGACAAAAAATACTAGAATTGAATATAAAATTTAATTATGAACCAAGGCAATAAATCTAATTAATTTAGCAAGCAACGCTTTTGGAGTTGCTTTTCTCAGTTTCCAATTTTGAGAATGAGTAGGGCAAGGTGCTTTGCTGTGCTAGCGCCTAATATACAGGCAATGGTTCTAGGAGGTGTCTTTTACTTACTTCTACATGTAAGTTACTGAACACTGTGGCTGAGGCTGCTAGCTTGTTGTTTTACCAACACACATTTTCTCCTTCTTCCTTAGTGAGTAATAAAATATTTGAGGTGGTAAAATACCCCGGCACATCACTACAGTTCCCAGTTTCTCTTGCAGCTAGAAGGCACCATTGACATACATGTCCAGTGACATGTAAGCAGTTGAGAGTTTCATGTCTATTAAACTCAAATGTCTATTAAACTCAAATACAAAGGATAAAGACAGCTGATGCCAACTCTTATCTGCCATTCCCTTTTCCTCTATTTCTTGTTTGGAATATGAATTTGATGGATGATACTCTAGAAAACAACTCGGACCAGGAGGTGACCTTGAGAACAAAAAACAGGAACCAAGGGCAATGGGGCAGAAAGAAGGAGAGAAACTGTATCCTTGATGTCAGTAGTTATGAATATCGGCCTTGGACTACCTACCGCCAAACTACTACTAGAGAGAAAAATACACTTTATCGTGTTTAAGTCACTGTAATTTTTGATCTCTGTTTCTAGCAGCTGAATGCAATTCCTGATACAAGCAGCCATGTGAACCAGACATCAAGGGCAAACAGGATATATTTGAAGAAAATAAGAAAGCAAGTAATCAAATGCAGTAAAGCATTATGCATGTTATTCAAGAAGCAGCACAGGGTATAATGAGCCTGTCCAGGAGAAAACTGTTCATTCTGTTTGCATAGGTTTGTTTCTCAGAGGGGGTGAAGCTTGGATTGAGTCTTGAAACATGAGAAAGCATTCGATTCAACAAAGTAGGAGTGAAGAGAGGGGCTGTAGCCTAACCAGACAAAGAGAGCTCATGGGAAAAAGCACATGGAGGCATGAGTAACTTTAGATGACTCCAATCAAATTGGCATTAGTCACTAGGCTCAAAAATATATAATTTAGTACAAAATGGGTGGTGTATTTGATTGAATAAGACATTATAAAACTTACCTGGCTCACTTAAAGAAATCTACATATGCTTCTCTATTTAATTTGCCTAAAAGTGGTTTAAGCTTAAGGGGGAAAAGGAAGGAGCCGGTTATGGATCTTGCCATCACAATCTCTTTCTCAAATTGCAGATGTTTAATATCCTATCTTGACCATTTTACCGTCCACATGTTGAATGAGGTTAGCAAAGTGCACTGAGAGAGAACCTTAAAAGCAGCCTTTAGAAAAGTACAAATCTCTGATAAATTAATATTCTCTCATCATGATAAAAACAGCATAAAATATGGGAGATAGATTTTAATATTCATGATTTACATTTTTCAAAAGATTGGGGAGGTATCAAATGTAATAAGATAACAAGAAAGCACTTTGTAGAGGTGTTCAAAGTACCTTGCACCATTAATGAATTCTTATAATATTCTTGTGAGAAAGAAAAAAGGCAGAAATTATTCACCAAAATTGCGGACAGGACCAATGGCAGAAAGATGCTCTCAGAGGTCATCTGATCTAACCATATCGTGCTCCAAGCCTTCAGGGAACTGGCATATTGATCCTGGCTTTACTACAATGTCTCTGAGAAGGGGCTCACAGACAGGAGGATGTGGTGTTGCAGGCACACCCCAAGGTCACAGTGAACATGCGCCCAAGGAGTTCCACCACTGCAGAAGTGCACAGCAGCTTACACAGTTGATTTCACGCATGATTGGCGTGAAATCTGATTTTGTTAAAATTGGGAAAGCTAATGCCCCACTTGTGCCGACCCTCAACTTAAGCTCTGCACAGGCGGAGTTTCCCTGTTGCTGAAGCCTGACCTAGAACACAGGGACAGTAACCATGCTCATGGGCACCATGCTGCAACCACTCTTACAGATCTCATTTCACTGACTCGTTTATGATGGTAATAGTAATAGTGAACACTTGTTGGCACATACTATGTGACAGATATTTTTCTAAATACAATCAATTTAGTTATTCATTTACTCCTGGCATTAAACTTACTAGCTTGACTTTCCAGATGAGAAACTGAGGCATGTTTAAGTAACTAACGCAAGGACACATACTTAACAAGGTGCTAAACCAACATGTAAACGCAGACAGTCTGGTTTTAGACTCCAGGACTCCAATACTATATCACCTAAGAAATAATTTAGACCACAAGTAGGCTCTCTTTTTCTTAGAATTTATGAGCAAGTGTGTTCCTATGGTTCAGGTTCAGCCAGGAGTTTCTTTCACCCCATGGTATATTTGTCTTGTCTCCAACTCCCCTAAATGAGGACAGTCATGTACAATGACATCTGATGGAAATGTATCCCTTTAAACCTAATTTTAAATAACCTTTATTAGAAAAATATTTGATTCAAATTCCATAATTTGAACTTATTTTTATTCAAATTCCATAATTTGAATCTTATTTTTATATTTATACACTCTTTCTCTAGTTTGGTTAATGAATCCTTGTGAAGTGTGTAACTGTGGTCTCTTTCCTATTCTAACCCTCCATATTTCCACTCCCAGTGGCTGACATGCCGCTGTCCTGGCCTGTATGCAACCACTTCCTTTGCTTCCGTCAAGTGTCATTTTAAATGGTGTCTCCTCAGAATGCCCTTCACTGGGCTCCCTGTCCAAACCACCCCATCATTCACTTTCTTATCTCATCCTGGTTATTCCCTCTATAACATCTATCTCAGTTTCTAAATACTATATTTATTTTGTGTCTCCCTCATTCAACCCTTGACTTTATAAATTCCTTGATGACGGGAACAATGTTTACTTTACTTTGCTCACACTTTGCTCACTTGATGCCCCAAACACTGTCTAGCGCACGGTAGTTAATCACAATGCTTTGATGAATAGATCAACATTCTTATGGTTTCTCACAAGAAACAGCACCCAGGCAAGGACTGACCTGAAGAATAACTAAGAATTGTTGGGGAAATACACATTTCGATTGCTCTCCGAGTCCCAGCTGCACATATTTCACTGCTTTCAGGGCAGCCCTAGCTGACTACCCACGGCCAAGCGGAACCCACTCCCTATTCTCTGAATCTGCTCCTCCCTGCCTTAATGAATGGCATCCTCACACATTCAGACACCCAAACCAGAAACCCAGTCACCCTGGACTGCTACCTCACCATCAGTCCCCATGCTCAGTGACCAAGCCTTGCCAATTCTACTGTGACTGCACATTGTTATAATCACTGACTTACCCAATCTTTGGTCTCTCCACATCCCTTCATGAAACTTTGGCTTCAGCCATGCTGAACCACTTCCACTTTCCCATCCCGCAAATCTCAGGTGCCCAGGTTCTGCTGAAAGCTATTCTGCTGTTTGTTTCTTGTGGCCTTTTATACCTATTCAGTATAAATAATCTCAGCTCATTCTTCAAAATCCACTGCAGAGATTTTTTTTTTAAACCTCCACTCACACCACCCAGGCTGACTTAGGTGCCTTTTCTTTCTAGTTCCATGAATTACATTCATGCCTCTTTTATCACACTAATGACTAGACCATCCTAGTTGTCTCTAACTTGTTTTGAGTTTCATGTGAACGAAGCCAGTGTCTTTCAACTCATACCACCTGGGGCTGGCACAGTGACTGATGCATAGCTGTACTCAAGGTTAGTTCAAATAAAGAATGGTACAGTTCACCTGGTAAGAATCACTTTATTAGATCAAGTGAAAGTCTCAGGTGTATTATAAATGGAATTGTAAGAGGAGACGAAGGTTGGAAGAAATGGGTCTTTGCAAACAGATCAACTGAATCAACCCCGGAAGTCAATGAATTGCGTACCATCATGTGATAGTGATAAATTTAGAAAATAGATTTTGTGAAAAACAATGTGTTAATTGTGTACACAAATAAATAAGAGTAAAACTTAGTTTCCTCCCTCAGGAGATTATAATGTCATTGGGGAAAGATATCAAATGGCTATAAAACAAGGCAGAAATAAATAAATGTTTAAAGGCACAACAAGGTATGCATTATAAAAATGTAGAGGATAGGGCTATCATTCTCCATTTGAACATTCCAAGGATAATAGCAACACAGTGACCCAATATAGAACTCATCATTTTTGCCCCAAACAGTCTACCTCCTATACCCTCTATCTCATTCTATCTTTACTCATAAATTCTTTATTCACATTGCAACATTGGTCTTTTTCCCATTTACCTGTGACAAATCTAATCTGAATAACAATGTCACTGACACGACTTGCATTTTTAAATAATTAATTTTTCTATGTTTTCGTCTTCTATTTTTTCCTTCGGTCTGTGTGTGGCCTTCCATTGTATGGCTGTACCATGGTTTGTTTATCCCCTCACTACTTGAAGGACATTTGGGCTGTTTTCTGTTGTTGGCTATTATGAATAAAGCTGCTTTAAGTTGAACGTATAAATTTGGTGTGAACGTAAGTTTGCATTTCCCTTGGGTCAACGTTCAGGAGTGAGGATGCTGGGTCATCTGGTAAGTGTATGTCTACATGACTCTGCCGCTTTGCATTCCCAGCAGCGGTTCCAGTTGCCCCACATACTTGTCAGTTGTTTGATTTTTTGCTATTGCTGTTCTAATAGCTGTGTAGTGGTACCTCATGGTAGTTTTAATTTGCACTTCCCTACTAACTGATAATGTTGAGTATCTTATCATGAACTCACTTGCTACCTTTGTATCTTTGGTGAGGTGTCTATTTAAACATTTTATTCATTTTTAAATGGTTCAATTTTTTTCCTTACTTTTGTATTCAGAGTTCTTCATATATTCTGGATAAAATTCCTTTATCAGATGTGATTTGTAAATATTTTCTCCCAGTCTGCAATCTATTTTTCAGGCTTTTAGTATCTCTTGAGGATGAGTAGTTATTAATTTTAATGGAGTCTAAGTTACCAATTTTTTTTAATGGATTGTGCTTTTGGTGTCATCTTTGCCTAATCTAAGGTCTCAAAAATATTCTCTCATGTTTAATATTCTCTTAGAAGTTTTATAGTTTTAGGTGTTCATTTAAGCCCATAATCCACTTTGAGAGTTAATACTTCCATATAGCGCAAGGTATGGATCAAAGTAGTAGTAGTAGGAGTAGTTTTCTTGTTGTTGTTGTTGTTCTTCTTTTTTTGCATATAGCTAACCAACTGTTTCAACACCTTTTGTTAAACAACTATGTAAAATAATTTTATACCAAAGTATATCAGTAGCCTCAAAAATTTAATTAAAAGGTAATTTATATGCGTTATAAAAATTAGAAGATGAATATAAACAAAAAGTAGAAGGCAAAAGTTATAACAAGCAGTGGGAATTGATTTTGCTGTATATATTCCCACTATGTTTCTTAACATAAAGATAAGCAACTGGAGATTCAGAGATTGAATAGCACTCCTTGGGTCACTCAAGTCAGTGGCAGTGCTAAGAAGTGATTCCAGACAGTCTGACTTCACATCACATTGCTAGTTCAATGAACAATAATTAGTTAGTAGAAAACCTCACTCAGAAAGGTTATACAGATGAAAATGATAAAAAGGAAAAGTAAAATGGGTTGAACAAAAATCTACTTGGTCACCTGAACTAGAGCCCTAACCACTCACCTTCACCACTAACATTTATCAGTTACCAGCTTATGTTAATGTTATATCCTGAATTTCTTTTAGGTCTCTCCTTTCTATTAACTGATCTTTCCATTAACTGTTTTATTTGAGGTTCTCCATCACCTAAAATATTCCAAGAGTGTCTTAACTGCCCTTCAGTCTTGACATTACTAAATAGAGTTGCCAGCTAAAAAAAAGGAAGTGCAACTGAATCTGAAATCAGATAAACAACAAATAATGTTTTGGTGTAAGTACAATACGAATATTGCATGGGACATACTTATATTAAAAATATTACTTATTATTTACCTGAAATACCAACCTAACTGAGTGTCCTGTGTTATTATTCGCTAAATCTGGTAACCCTGCTCCTAACTCTGTCTGCTAGGGAAACCAGAGTGGCAATGAATGAATGAATGAACAAATAAATAAATGAATGAGTAAGCAAATGAACATACCCTGATTTTGGGTAAATGGTAATCATGAAAGGTGCATGGAAAATAATGCATTTGGGTTGAGTCCTTTAAGGATGAATAGAATTTAATTTGATGAAGGGAGAAACCAAAGGCAAAACCAAATTAACCCCTGAAAAATTAAAAAACTCTTATTTTATAGCTCAGTGATGGTCAGACTAATATTTTTACGTGTTTACTTTTAGTACATTTGCTGCTGAAATAAATATATTTTCTTAGGATTTCATGTTATTGCAGCCAAACCATTTTTATTTACATTAGCAAAGCTATTTAAATGTATTTGCCCTATTTGACCACTGGCACCTCAAAAACAGCATCTAGGTCAGCTTGAAGTGCTTTCTGCCCTCCATAAAAGTTGTATTAGCCCAGACCCCAAGGGCTAAGGTGACTCCATTATACTGTGATCTTGGAGTTTTGCTCTGACTTGGCCGTATTTCCGTTATCCACGGCATCCAGCTTTGTAGATAAACATACCTGATGGGCAATAAACACTTCACCGGCTTTGGTGAAGAAACACATTTGCTCCTTTTTTTTCAGTAAGACTTAAGGCTACAATTGAGTGAAAGTATGAGGATAAACATGAAAGGACTAATACATGATGGGATAAGTTAGCATAGTACCAACTCAACAATTTTAGTTTTCAGAAATTAATCAAGTATTCAGGCTTTTCCCTATAACTCCCATTGGTCATTTGTTTTTAATCACTAATTAGACGAGAGATCAGATTAAATTTCCAACGGGGAAAAGTCCCTGCAGCCTTCCTGTAGTGGAGGTATTCACTTCTATACAGTTTATTAATGAAAGTGAACTCTTCTTCTGACCATGGGCAATACAACCTTTAAAATACCTTTTATATATGTAAACATAAAGCTCTGCATTTTGCTGCTCTAAGCATTTAGCTATCTGATAATGACCTGGATGTCAATAGTTCTTGCCAGTGTTCAAATAGATAAAGACAATTCTTCATTCAGAATAAGAATATATGGAATAAAACAATAGGGATTTCCCCACATAGTGATTTAGTTGTCTGGGAAACTATTTTTTCTACAAATGAGGACCACCTCATTATTTTGTGCTAAATCTCACGTGCCTTAGACCATGCCAGGGCCACTGTGCCTGGGAATATTTACACATAGGGAGAACTCGTCTCTCTTGGTATATAGCATACACATCGACATTTGGCCATCACATACTGAGGATAGTAGACTATAGAGATAGCCAAACTGGACCATGATATAGAGATAGTCAAACTGGGCCATAAGCTATTTAGTTACCCAGTCTTGGAGTCTTTCTACCTTTGAACTTGTTACATGATATGAATGAGCCTGCTGTTATACGAAGCTAAAAACATCCGAACTGACATGTAAGTCCTTGGTTTATATTCCTATGTACTTAGTTTTGGTAACCTCCAGGTTTTTTCATATGTGTTCTATATTTTCTATCGAGACAACCCTATCCCCTCCTCTGTGTATCTCATGACACAAAACTGAAAATAAATGTTTAGTCAGTATTCTATTTATTCTTTTCTAAAAAGATACAGGATCAGACCACTTCTGTGTTGGCTATTTCCAATTCCTTTCTTTAGTTGATTTTATACTGATGTTGCCCCCTCAAGTGAACAAACACAAGGCACTCCCATAGCATCCAGCACAGAGAAGGAACTGGCAATGATGTAAGAGATGTAAGACAAATGTGATTACCACCTTAAAACAGATCCAGCAATAATAAGCTCCCTTCAACACTCCAGATGCCCAACTCAATATGATTTCATGGCATCTTACAGATTTAGAAAACATAGTTATTTTTTTCTGGTAAAAAAGGAAGCACTTTTCAAGAATACATTAACTTCCCATTTTAAGGTGTAGTTAGTATATGAAGGTAAGGACAGGGTGCTTTTAACCCCAATTTTGAGTCGTGCATTCATTCATTCATTCACCTATGGCTGCGTTTGGTCTTCGTTGCTGCTTGCAGGCTTTCTCTAGTTGCAGCCAGCGGGGGCTACTCTTCATTGCGGTGCACGGGCTTCTCATTGTGGTGGCTTTTCTTGTTGCAGAGCACGGACTCTAGGTGCGCAGGCTTCAGTAGTTGTGGCTCATGGGCTTAGTTGCTCCGCCTCATGTGGGATCTTCCCAGACCCAGGGTCAGACCTGTGTCCCCTGCACTGGCAGGCGGATTCTTAACCACTGCACCACCAGGGAAATCCCTTAAGTCATACTTTTAAGAATGAGATTAGGGATCACCAGAGAGATAATTTGGGATGATCTCACACATGGCCATGATAACCTGATACCTAGGGAGGCATTACTAGGTTATAATTCTAACTAAGAAATTTTTAATCAAGGTAATTGTATTATACATGTCTGAAGAAATACTTTATTAATAATAAAATGAGATGATAGTCATGAGTAATATAAGAGAGAATTCCAAGGAGACAAAGTGAAGCAATATGTCTCTGGCACAACCCAAAGAAGAGGCTGCACAGCTGTAAGTGAGTGCTGGCCTGGAGGATCATCTAATGTCAAAGGACAGTCAGATGCATCACGGTGTCATAGTTCTGATAATACCACCCCTTAACATGATCCAACTAACTACGTTTGTGGATCCTGCATCTATAAAATAACTATCAGATAATAACTGAGCTGCCAAAAAACCAATGATTAGAAGCCAGGGAGTTTTGAGATCCCTTGTAATAGCAGCCTTGCTATTAAGCCTTACTTAATCCTTACAAGGATCCTATGAAGTTAAACAAAAAAAGACCCAAAAAACAAAAAACAAAACACACACACATACACATACACAAATAAATAAGAGCCAAGGCGATATATGCCAGAGTGCAAAAACATAATCAGTTACCATATATTTGAAATGCAGGAAGAGGTCTAAAATAAAGGAGCAACAGCTATAGCCAAACACGCAAAAGGAAACTGTAATACGGAATATACTTTTGAATCAGCCATGCCTCTTCTCTTCCCTACAAAAAGCCAAAGGGCCATGGGTAATAGAGATCTAATACAGACCAGCAGTCAGGAACTTAGGAAGTTCTGAGATACAAGTCAGATTTTCATCAATGATGGGTATGAATTGAGAGGCAATATGTAATAAAGCCTCCTTTTATACTTCCTGCCAAGGCAGAAGTTGACATCACTTTTTAGAGGACATCAGGTCCAAGTGTGTTGGCAAGTGAGGATGCTCACGTAAGCAGCCAGGGTGTGGGCCCTTTCAGGACAGAAAATCCTGCTTATTTATTTGTAAGTAAGACACAGAGATCTATGCACAAGCAGCATGCCTGCATCCAGTGCTGTGCACTAATGTGCAGACGGCAAAGGCAGCCAAGAGACGGAGGAGGGTCTGCAGGGAATGAGGCTGATGGGCGGAGAGCAGGAATTCTAGAGGAGCACCGAGAACACTGGGGTGTACTGTTCTGAACACATAAGCCCACTGTGAATGAATGCTTCGTGGCGGAAGGTGTTACGCATTATAAATACATCCATGGGTTTTATCATAGGCATCTTAATCCCCAAAGTATAGCATTTGGATAGATTCTACCTCCTAAAATGTAGATTCCTTGATTCAGTGAAATACAATGGGAATTCAGTGAACTAGCTTCTTGCAACATTTCCAATACTGAACAAACCCACTGTAATGGGAGTGTCCTTTCAAGAAAAGAAACATGTCAGTAAGTTCAGAAATAGAGGATATTTTAAAAATTACCTGATGGATAATGACAGTGAAAAGGACCCATCACAGCTATAACTCAAGTATGGGTAAATCTGTAATGGACACATTTATCCTTAGGAGACACTGTCAAAATGTTTTTAATGTGAATTTAAAATATTTGAGTTTGGAGGCTCTTCTGTTTCTGCTATTTTTCACTCCTGATTTATATGCTGTCCCAAGAGCTTGAGAGCGTAAATTAGTTCCTGAGGGCAAAATCTCCATGGCTCCCCACACCAAGGCCTTGTTATTATAGGCCTGCTCTAGAGCATGGAGCCCCCTGGCAGTATTTGTTTCAGGTGAAAAGAACATCAAGCTGTTATTCTGAAAAAAGACACACTCCAGAATAAATGCAGCCCAGCAGGGCTTTTGCAAAAGATCCTGCACCAGGGAAGAATAAATCCAGCACAATTATATTTGGGTCCTGCCTTTACAAAGGCTAATTAAGATGTCATTCAAATGATGTAAAGAAAGACTGAACTGAGTTAGAGCTTTGCCTGCCAACCTTTGTCAAGGTAAAATGTCCTGTTGTCTAGATACCAGGAATGGAGGAAATGTTCAAGCAGCTCTGGTTTGCTCATGCTTGATACAGACTGGAAACTGTGAACTATTTACCTATTTTAAGGAAACTGTCCAGTTTTGTTTATACTTTTTTCCCACATCAGATGGAGTAAGTCAAACAATTACAGAGCTTTAATTCATGGTGGTTGAATCTATGAAAACACTCAAATGTCACCTGAGACTGAGGACTATATAATATAATCGAGTTTCTAATAAAAGTAAAAGAAACTGGCAAAGCTTAGAGAAGCCACTAGTGAAGATCTGTGTGAAGCAATCGAGAGAGCAGAGGAGATTCTAAGGTTAGAACAGAGACAGAGAGGAAGAAAAGCAGAGATGGCCGGAATACTGGAGAGCACTGGGGCTTAGAAGATTCAGTAGGTGACCTGAACCTTCTACTGTCACACATGCCGTTCACACTCATTGCTGAATCTGAGGGTATTTTGGCAGCACAGGTGGGCAACCCAGTTGGCCCAGAGTTTGTCTCAAGCTTGGCTGTCATCAGACAAACAGGTTCCCGGCACTTCATTCCTCTATTCCCAAGGGCAACTTCTTCTAAAATGAAATTTCATGCTCAAACTTCAGAAACATATGATTTAAACATATGCCAGTCTCTTTCTCCATATTTGCAGCTTCTCAATCCTCCACCTCCCAGGCCCTTTCTTAGAATAGCTTCTTGTGGAAGCTATAAGGTTTAGGCGAAAAGTGATTTCCCCCTCCTTTTATCTAGTCCATAGAAGTCTTTCACAAGAAAACTGAGCAACCACAAGAAAAGAGAATTAACGACATTTTAGAACGTGATATTTTAATGCCTGAGACTATTTTCAGAATGACAGAGGAATTTTCCTTTTGGAAACACACAGTTTTAAAAAAAAAAAAAAAAAAAAATTCACCATGGACCATAACCAATGGACACAGACTTCTGTCTTTTCATCCCACTTTAAGAAAAGAGAGAGAGAGAATGAAAAAAGTTATGAAGATAAAAGTATCTTCAAATGACATAATGTGTTTAATTTGAAAGTAATTTTTTCCTCACATATAGCAAGAATCTATTTCTATAAGATGAAAAGTGTATGAGACATAATAAACACTGCCTATGCTTAGATACATGATAATTAATTTACATTGATTAGTTTTCTAAGATAAAAAGTACTGGGCTTCCCTGGTGGCGCAGTGGTTGAGAGTCCGCCTGCCGATGCAGGGGATGTGCGTTCGTGCCCCGGTCCGGGAGGATCCCACATGCCGCGGAGCAGCTGCGCCCGTGAGCCATGGCCGCTGAGCCTGCACGTCCGGAGCCTGTGCTCCGCAACGGGAAAGGCTACAACGGTGAGAGGCCCGCGTACCGCAAAAAAAAAGAAAAAGTTCTTCTGTGGAACATTATTAAGCAGAAAAAAATCAGGTAATTGTAATGCTTTAGGTATCCTTCGGTTTAATACGCTGGGGATCCATTACAACTAAGGGATTTTGTATAATGAGGGTTTCTCAGGAGCTCCTAGGGACAGGAGCCACTTTTTCCCAAGGTATAATTAGTGGCTGCTAGATGGTAGGATTGGAGAGGTTCTGAGAAAAGCTCTTCCTTGACTGACCTGCACCAACTGACTCATGCCAGGGAATACACATTATCCTTCCAAAAACAAACACCACTCAGGGAGCTTTTTGTGGTCTTTTTGTGACTGACTCACAGTTACCCAATCTCCCAGGATGTGTGTCACCTCAATTCTCCAAATTCTCCCTAATTCTCCTTCAGTTTGCCTCGTGCTTCTAGACTCAGCTGAACCACAGTGTTCTTCATAACACCCTTCTTGACTACTCTAGTCTACAATAATCTCTCTAACATGGCAGCATCATAATTTAGCTTTTAATTTTTCCCCTGTCACTCCTAGACTAGTCAGCCCCATCACCTTAACCGAGGTCACTGAAATTAGGTGAAAACTGATTTAAATGATCAAATAATCAGGCACAGTAGTTTATAGTTCTTTCACATACATATTGGAGAAACACAATATGTATTTCTTGGTAATAAGTGACCCTCTTGGGAGGAACGAAGACTCAGTACTTAAGGGAATATGAAGTGACGACACTGAAAGAATAAGAAAGTAATGCTGGGCTTCCCTGGTGGTGCAAGTGGTTGAGAATCCGCCTGTCAATGCAGGGGACACGGGTTCGAGCCCTGGTCCGGGAAGATCCCACATGCCGCAGAGCAACTAAGCCCGTGCACCACAGCTACTGAAGCCCGTGTGCCTGGAGCCCCTGCTCCACAACGAGAGAAGCCACTGCAATGAGAAGCCTGCGTACCACGCAAGAAGAGTAGCCCCCACGCAGCAGCAAAGACCCAGTGCAGCCAAAAATAAAATAAATTAAAAAAAAAAAAAAAAAAAAAGAAGAAGGTAATGCTGAGGATAGTCATGACTACATTTTTGTCCAGGACAGTGTAGTTTTATACTGCAATTTGCAACTTATTCGTGGATTATGAAATCTATAAATGAATAGGAATCAACACTTTAAAAATGAAATAGAGCTTTTAGAATGCTAACATGATTGCAAATGTCCAAGGATGGAAAATAGTGTAAAGCACATTCTAAATTTATTTGACCATGAAACCCTTTAGAGAGGGCACACTGAGGAGCTGGTACTCTTCCCATCAGAGTCTGGAAAATGCTGGTTATAGGCCAAGGCCTCTGAAGACACATCTGTCTCCTCTGTATATTCTGATTTCTACCTACCCTGCACTGTGACTCATTCTACATAACAGGGATACCCTAAGTAAGCAACAAAAAAGCTGAGAAGAACTGGGAGGATAAAAAGTAAGAAAATGCTTGAAAATTTTCTTTCACTTTTATAAGGAATGAAAAATTCATTTTAATTCAGCCCCCAAATCTTGCAATATAGGTTTCTGAGAGGACTGCTTTTAAAGTGGTACCTTACAAAAAATGTTAATATATTAAGAAAATACTGAAAGTCCTTAACTCTAGTGACACTAGAACTAGAGTAAAAGGACTGGAATAAGATGGAGCATGTTTTTAGGAGAGGGCACGGGACAAGTCCTATTTGTTGTCCTGAACACCTGTTATTTTTGTTGAACTGCTTTGTCTTTGTCTATCTCCTCACTGTTATTAAATTTTGATGAGTCTAAAATATTGTTATATAAAACAGAAGAGAAAAATAATTGGTTATTTATGCATCAGAACTGACCAAAGTAGTAAAAACTAATTGAAGTAACCTGTTTTATTCTCCTTATAAACTCATAGCCTCTTTCTTAATAGGGCACAATGATTTTTATTTCTTTTTATATTTATGGAAACTTGACATATAGACATTTTTTCCTCCTTTGGCAAATACCCTTCCATGATTACATAAGAGTACAGACTATTTCACACAGTAAGATATTAAAATGAAGGATACTAATTCTAGATTTCAGATGATGAAGTCTTCTTCAAAATCCTTTATGAACTTTTCAGTAAATCATTAATAAAATGACTTAGTTGTTTTCACAGAAAAATTACTTTCCGT
This sequence comes from Lipotes vexillifer, assembly GCF_000442215.2. Classification (NCBI taxonomy): domain Eukaryota; kingdom Metazoa; phylum Chordata; class Mammalia; order Artiodactyla; family Lipotidae; genus Lipotes; species Lipotes vexillifer. The sequence goes on along the minus strand of NW_006785407.1, from coordinate 97,729 downwards.
CAGGGAGATGAATAAAACGTAGCATTTATCTCCTGGCACAGGCTTACTATTCTTTTAACACTGTCTTCTTCATCTACACAGTTCTTAGTCATCAAATGTCTGATATTTTGGCATATCACTACTTTAATTACAAAAAAACAATCAAGTGAAAATTAATTTAAATAGTCAAGTAAGTCAGGGGAAAATCAATCCTGATTCTGCTCATATGAATCTGTTGCATCAAAATTCCTATCTCCTCTCATCAGAGAATTTGGGATTGTATTTGAATTTTCTTTTTAAGAAGCTCCGTTTGCCTGCCAGGAGTATAGACAGAACTAATACTGAATTTCAACTTGAAATGCACCAGGTAGAATCTCATAAGGTTCATGGATGAAATCTTCTAACGTTCAAGGTAAAGTCTATCAAGCAGAAAAGAACAGAACTGAACGATCTCAAAGGACTGAAACACCGACTGCAATCTCAATTATTGGGAAAACTTTCCTTCATCCATCCTAAGAAGCCATTTTCAAAGCTCATCTCACGAGCCACATTCTGTAAATCTTCAGACCTGGCTAAGTCCTCAGCAACAAAAGAAAAAAGAACCAAAGGAAATACAAATTCAATTAAAGAAGGAACTAAAACCAAAAGGTGTTAAGTGACAATAAAGCAGTTTTCAATAATATGTATAGAAGAATGTATGAAGTCTACAGTATGTAAGGGGCTGAAGGAGATCAGGACCCTTCATTGATTCTTTGATTTGATTTATCTATGATAAATAAAAGTGGGGAGAGGACTGGCCAGGAACAGTAAAATGAGTCACAAATATGCTCCTTCCCCTAGATCTTTTTCCTTCGTTAATCTCAATATTTTGAATATTTACATCCTTATATTGATTGGCAATTACAGTAAAACAGAACTATTTGACGGAATTACATCCAATCATCCAAAAGTAAGATTACTCAAGATTGGCAGAGAATTTTCCCTCCCTTTCTCCACAGGTGGTCCAGAGCTGGACATCATGAATATGTGGTTTGTAAAGTCTCCAGACCACGTGGCCCTATTTGGAAGCTTGATTTGCCTAATCATTCCATCCCTTTCATGCTTGGGTTGTCTCCAGTATTTCCTGGTTGTGAATCACATTTTGTGAACATCTCTATGCATTAATCTTTGATGCCATTTCTAATTATTTCTTCATGGTAGAACTGAAAAGGATTAAATTATTGAGTTATTAATCAGGAATCATTTTAAACCTCATGATACATTTTAATCTGGTTGATTTAAAACATCTACTACCAACTCATTTAGGGGCTGCATTTTTGCTTCCCCATCCTAGATCCCCTTTCCATTCTCCTTTTTACTCTATTCTCTCTTGACTTTTTCTCCCAAACCTCTGTCCCACACACATTTGCAAACAATGCACCATCTCCAAGAGCGCCTCCATGAATCCCGAAGACATGTGGAGCTTCAGACTTTATGCTAGTTGTTGGTTATGTTTGGTTTTGTTTGGTTTTTACGGAGTACCCTTATACCTTGCTCCTCTCCCTCCTAATTTAACTCTCCTGCTTCCTCCTACAGCAATGATCTACTTACTCATCGAGCTTAGTAATGCATTCTGGTCATGCCTCATATGTGGCAAGTAGATTTCACACTCTCTAGAAGTGCTTTACCAAACAGCTGCTCCAGCTAGAAGGTGGACTCTAAGGGCACAGACAAAAAAACGATTGATCTCTGTATCATAAGAATATACCAAATGGCCTGGCACATAAGAGGTACTGCATAAATGCTTGGGAAATTTAATTACTACAGAGTAAATTCAAAAGACATCCCAAAGGCCTAGATTATGCTTTCAGGATAATTTGTAATTTGATAATGTAAAAATGCACTATTACACAGAAAGTAGATTAAATTAATTTCAGAATGTTCTACAACAGTTTTACCAGATATTTCTGAGACCATAATGCAAAACTGGTTAGATGTCTTGAATCAAGAAACAATCAATAAGTTAAGGCTTTTCATTCCCTCAAATTGTAGCCATATTCAATTTCTTACTTTTGCTGTCATGTATATTGTGGACTTGAGGTTTTAGTGGTCTCTGTATTTTATCAAAGGCTTGCATTTTATACGGAGAATTTGTATTAATTTCTTTATGTAATATGTGATTTAATATTAAACTGTTCCGTGTTATTTTTCCTTACGATTTCCTGCTAGAAGTCTATTGATTTTGGTCATCTATTAGAAGCCAAATCATGGACCAGAATATAATTGTCAGAGTGTAACAGATTTTTCTAATAATTTCTATTTAGTTGATTAAACCTAGGTAATATAATATAAGGTTCTGCTAAATAACAAAAATTTTAAAAAGGAATACCATTAGGAAGTTTTTTCTGGATTACGGATGTGATCTATCATATAGTTTAAATAATAAACTCAGAGGGAGGGGATATGGGGATCTATGTATACATATAGCTGATTCACTTTGTTATACAGCAGAAACTAACACAACACTGTAAAGCAATTATACTGCAATAAAGATGATAAAAATTAATTAATTAATTAATTTAAAAAACAACTCAGTTTTCTGTCTCAATGGTTGGTCTCCACTTTCTCCTCAGGAAATAGTACATGCTGCGCCTCTGTTTCCCATCACAGCGGTTCTGAATATTGAAAATATGCTGCTCTTATCTTTCTAACCTCATTGAAACAGGATTTTTATCTTGTGCAAGTATAAAAGGCCAAAGTTTTAAGTGAGCAAAGTCACTGTGATTGCATAAAAGCAGAAAAGAACACAAATACCTGTTCTACTTATCACAATTATTTAACTATAAATGAATCATGAAACGTTTACTGCTTGCTCACTTTCGGCACTGTTCTGGGTCTACAGGAAGAAAAGAACATCTACATTTCAGAAGCTTACCACCTACTTGAGCAAGAGAAGTGTCCCACTGAAAAGCAATGTATGAAACTGTTTAAAACCATATGAGGTTATATGTCTGGATAAAATCTGAACTTGCTTCGAGCCTGCCCTCTCATGCATATTAATTCAGGTGGATATTAAATACAATCCAAAATCATGGTTAATGTGTATTATTTGATGTAGAGAAGGAACTAAAATATTCTGCAACCATTTTACACATGGTGACATTTTAAATCTTATGGACAATCTAGGAGAATTTTTAAAAATATCTTCTTTAGGCACCTCTTCTTGCAAACATTCTCCCTAGAATTTGGTTGCCCATCCCCTCTTTTCTGACTTGCCTTCCTTGACTTGCATGTGACCATCTCTCTTCTGCCCCCCTGCTGTGCGACTCAGTTCCTAAAAACACGATTCCTGGTCCCTGTTACCTGTTGCTGGGACTACTCTAATCTTCCCACTAGTCCCACATTAGCAGTCTTCTCTGTCTCCTCCTCTCTGCAATCCATATTCGAGTCCCAAGCTAGTGTGTTCCTGCGAGAGCAGTGGCTTCACACCATTCCTCTGTTCACGAATGGTCATTAGCTCTCCTCTAATAACCAGATTACGGTCAGTTTCCATGCTGGCATTCAGGGCCATCCACAGTAACTCTAACCCTAACCCTAACCCTAGCCCTAACCCTAGACCACCTACCTGTACTCTCCCACACTCACCCTTAGAGCCTACCCGGACCAGGCTCTGCATTTAAAAATATCAGATGATTTGCTATCTCAATGCCTTTGCCTTGCACATCTCTAGACATTAAATTCTACTTACCTTCTGAGTCCATCTTAAATGCTCCCTTTTATTTAGTAATCACCTATGAGCATTACATCGATGCTCACATGTGAGCACTCCTTTTCTAAAATGCAGTAGTACTTAACGCTTATCTTATGGAAGTGGCCATAGTTTTCTTTACGTTACCCTTATTTATGCACTGCTCACAATCACTAGATTTTCAAATACCATGAAGACAGGTATTGGTACTTTACATTCTTATTCTCTAGTGCACTCAGCAGAGTAGCTTGCACATAGTAGGAATAAGATTAATATTCACTGGATTGACATTTTAATCAAGCTTATGTATTCTCTCTAAAAATATAATCTAGGAAACGAATTTCATCTAGGAAACTAACTGTTAATCATTAGTGACAAAATAGAATCTAAGGATGGCTTAATGGCAATATAAATAGGTCATTTTATGGGGTAAATGGATGTTGTAGGGATAGGGAGGGTTCTAGACTTAATATTCAGGTTCCAGTGAGAGAGATGAATGGTTTCCTAAGACCCATGAATATCTGCATGTCTTCTTTTCCATATGACATTATTTTGCAACTGAATATATCAATATGAGGTCGTAGGTTCCACAAAATGTAGTGAGGACACCTTCATGATTTGGATCTTCCAGAGGAATCACATTGCACTCATTTGGCATCATCTCTGCCAGTGACTAGAATTCCTGC
>NW_006785407.1:90950-93327 GCF_000442215.2 Lipotes vexillifer | reverse complement strand
CTGCTGTCTGCAGTTTTGCTGTGATTATTTACACTTTTATGGGCTTACTAACAGGAATCACAAGGCATAATAGAATGATCAGTTAGATTTTCCCAAAGTAACTTGTTATTCAGAAGAAAAATATCTCCAGGAAAATATCTTTAATTATCCTGGAACAATTCACCATAAGAGATATCCCCAAATGCCCCTAACAGTTCCCAAATTGGGACAATTGTTATTTGTTTATCCAGTTTACTGAGAACTATTTGAAGCATCTGACCATGCTGGAACTTAAGGAACTATCCCTTAAGATGGTACTTTCTGTCGAGCAGAGGTAACAAAAGGACCAAGCTAAGGAAGAGCTCTCCCAAGAATGAGGAGTGTCAGAATCCCTCCAGTAGAGACGACAGGGTGGCTCTCGACCCACCCAATTCAGCTTTGAGGGAGGATACATCACTGCAGCATTAGCTCTTTTCCCAGGTTCCAAGGAGGAGACTGTATGGGAGAAGTCTGGCTAGGTCCAAGTACTTTGCTACCACAGGTCACAGGTTCATCCACGGAGTCTGCCACGTCTGGCCATGTGAGCACACAAGGTCTCCTTAGAGAATCGGTGAGAGCACAATCCTCTGGAAAGTGTGATGAGGACACTGGACCAGGACGCTTGGCGTACAACAGCAAATAGGCCCTGGGAAGGCAGTGTGTGCCATCTACGAATGCTTGCCTAACGCAGGCAGAATACTATCCTCTCAAAGGCAATCGACGAGCTTTGATTAAGTAGAGATAAAATTGTATTTAAACCATAAAGGAAAAGAATATAAATATGTATTCATATAATATTATATGTATATATAAAGAATGTATATGTATGTCTAACTGAGTCGCTTTGCTGTACAGAAGAAATTAATACAACATTGTAAATCAACTATGCTTCAATCTAAAAAATTCACTAAATCAACCATTATAACTGAAACATAATTTGTAATATCTCCATTACACACTCCTTGCTTGTATGCAACATACAAAATAATTAATATGTATGTTAACATACATATTAATATGTATGTTAACATACAAAATAAACAAATACACAAATGATTCTGCCTAAATCTTAGCAACTTACATTAAAGAAATCTCCTCATATGACTACAGTTCCTCGGGAATATTATTATTCATTTATGTTCCATCATTTCATAGAGTGAATACTGACTTAAAATTTCTCAAAGTGCCAGGCTTGTCTGTACTTTGAAGACAATTATGTCAATGTCTCTAACTTCCTGTGTATGTCATACTCTTTTCCATATGGAAGAGGCTATCAATTTTATGTCTGCATGAAGGAGAGGAATCATAGGACATTTCACCTGTTAAATCACATCTATTTTAAGGAAAGAAATATGGTAAATTCATTTTCTCTATAAAGAATGCTGTCTACCATTATTTCTCATTAATCAAATGTGATGTGTAACTTGCTAAAAAGCCCTATATAGCATTTTCCTAACAATTATAGCTCCTAATCTGTATAACACGCTGCTTCCTTTTAAGCCAAAGGGACATTCTTGAAATCCATAAATACTACAGGGTATAAAGAGGGAAAAAATATAACTTGTACTATAACTTTTAGCCAGAGAAAACAGAAACACAGAAAAGAGAAAAACAGGTAATGCTTTCCACATCTGAGTGATAAAATGTCTGCACAGAATTCCTACTGACTGTATGGGAACAGCCAGGAAATCATTCTTTTAAAAATGAGTTTTAAGCAGAACAGTAATCTAGAAAAGCATCATAACACATTGCACCACCTGGAGCAGCCCCACAACGTGGTATGATGCCTTTAGAAAGCAGAGTTCGGTCCAATACTGCTGTCTAGGGGAGAATGTGAGTGAAAGAGAGGGAGTGCTGTGCACATTTGTATCCACTCTACAACAATCTACCATTGCCCCTGGTGCCCGGCATCTGCTCTGCACCCACAAATCTGGAATTAGGCTTCACGTGCCTGCCCTCTGCAGCTACAAGCTTTGCATACCAATTAAACCAACCCCACTGTCCTGGAAGAATAGCCCTGCTCAGTGACTGACAAATATTTAAGAATGTACACATGTGGGGGCTTCCCTGGTGGCGCAGTGGTTGAGAGTCCGCCTGTCGATGCAGGGGACACGGGTTCGTGCCCCGGTCTGGGAAAATCCCACATGCCGCGGAGCGGCTGGGTCCGTGAGCCATGGCTGCTGAGTCTGCGCGTCCGGAGCCTGAGCTCCGCAATGGGAGAGGCCACAATAGTGAGAGGCCCACGTACCGCAAAAAAAAAAAAAAAAAAAAAAAAAAAACCAATTTTTTTTTTTTTTTTTTTTTTGCGGTACGCGGGCCTCTCACCGTTGTGGCCTCTCCCGTTGCGGAGCACAGGCTC
>NW_006785407.1:71062-90934 GCF_000442215.2 Lipotes vexillifer | reverse complement strand
CCCAAAAAAAAAAAAAAAAAAAAAAGAACGTACGCATGTGAAACTAAGATGAAAGTGAGAGCAGACATTATTTATGTGAAAGGGCATTTAAAGATGAATAAGTTATGTGAGGTTGAGAAAGTATACCCACTTAGAAATGGATGAGACAGCTGCTGAAGTATGGAAGACTAGTTGTGGAAATGCTAGGGCAAATCAAGTAGACATGTAACAGTTGTTATTTTACAATGGTCATAGAAAACTTGCTAATTAGTATTTATCAAAAAAAGTTTTTGAGTGGACAATCTTTTTTTTTTTTTTTTTTTTTTGTGGTACACGGGTCTCTCACTGTTGTGGCCTCTCCCGTTGCGAAGCACAGGCTCCGGACGCGCAGGCTCAGCAGCCATGTCTCACGGGCCCAGCCGCTCCGCGACATGTGGGATCTTCCCGGACCGGGGCACGGTCCCCTGCATCGGCAGGCGGACTCTCAACCACTGCGCCACCAGGGAAGCCCTGCACTTTTTATATGTAGAGTGTGAATGCTATGCATGGGAACGCCCTAATCTATTTGGTACTCTGGAATTTTGTTACACAACAAAAGAAATCTTAAAAAGTGACATCATTTGGAATTCAGAAATTGTATTTACACTGAAATGTTTATTACAATGAAATATAGCAGAAAGGCTTGTAAGTTATAGCACAACGTTAGAAGCTTATGTGTCGTCTGAAGTTTTCCACCAAGTTTATGAAGATGGTGGAGGGATATTTCTACCACAAAAAAGTAACATTAATTTTTACATATAATATTAGAAACTAAGTATTTTCTATGCAATATACTCCTATGCTGGGAATTCCAGATCTTTATGTCAAAGGTCCTGGAAAATCTATTGAGGGTATCGTGTCAAAACTAAGTTGTCAAGTATTACTAATGATATCTTTACTGTGTCCTTATACAGAAATGGTGTTATTTTGAATCTAGAGCCCAGAAATAGACCTAAACATATATGGGTATTTGATTTTGATGAACAAAGTCAACCAAGGGGAAAGGAATGAGTGCATATCCATATAGGTATGCATACCTAACACCGTAGTAAAATTAACATGAGCTGGATCCTAAATCTAAATGGAAAAGCCACAACTATAAAACGTCTAGGAGAAAACATAGGAGAATATTTTATGACTTGAGATTATGCAACAGTTTCTTTGACAGACTCTAGCAATAACTATAAAAGAGTAATAAATTTAAAATGTCTCTTCATCAAAAGATGACATAAAGAAAATGAATTAACAACCTACAGACTGTCAGAAAATAGTCATAAAACATATATCTGACAAAGTACTGGCACCTAATATATATATGAAATATTCTGGAAAGATATACCAAACAATCCAATTAAAAAACGAGCGGAAGAGTTCTCAGAGCTCCTGGTACGAGCATCTTCCCTTGGGTGGATTCTTGGCTTTTCTCCCAGCATGGCCCCCAAACACCAGTCTTCACTTCCACCCCAAGCAAAGAAACCGAAGAAACCGAGAAGGACTCCTGCCACCAGGCCAGAGGAAACGTCTGCTTCTCCGAACTTGCCGAAGGAAGAAAAAGAACAGCAAGAAACAATTGAACACACTGATGAAGTACAAAATGAAACAGACAGACTTAATGAACAAGCCAGTGAGGAGATTTTGAAAGCAGAACAGAAATATAACAAACTCCACCAACCATTTTTTCAGAAGAGGTCGGAATTGATCGCCAAAATCCCAGATTTTGGGGTAACAACATTTGTTAACCATCCACAAGTGTCTGCACTGCTTGGGGAGGAGGACGAAGAGGCGCTACATTATTTGACAAGAGTCGAAGTGACAGAATTTGAAGATATTAAATCAGGTTACAGAAGAGATTTTTATTTTGATGAAAACCCTTAACTTTGAAAATAAAGTTCTCTCCAAAGAATTTCATCTGAATGAGAGTGGTGATCCATCTTTAGAGTCCACTCAAATCAAATGGAAATCCAGAAAGGATTTGACAAAACGTTCAAGTCAAACGCAGAATAAAGCCAGCAGGAAGAGACAGCGTGAGGACCCAGAAAGCTGCTTCAGCTGCTTTCCTGATCATTCTGATGCAGGTGCAGATGAGTTAGGAGAGGTCATCAAAGATGATACGGGGCCAAATCCGTTACAGTACGACTTGGTCCCGGACGTGGATGATGAGGAAGGGGAAGGAAAAGAAGATGGTGATGATGATGCAGAGGAAGGAGGATTGGAAGATACTGAAGAAGGGGGTGGGGATGGAGGTGAAGATGCAGACGACGATGGGGGGGGGAGAGGAGGATGAAGGAGCCGATGACTAACGGGACGCTGATGGATCCCAACCTTCCTTTTTTAATTTTCTCTAGTCCCTGGGGGCAAATTGCAGTTTTTTGTTTTTTCTTTTCTCCTTCTCTTGTGCTCAGTTGCCCTGTTTTTTGAGGTCTCTTTTCTCCTTTGTACCATGGCTCACAACTTATTTTGGGGGGAAATACCTTGAGCAGAATTCAGTGGGAAAAGAATCTCTACCCCTTTCTGTTCCAAATTCATTTTTATCCCTTCCTGTCTCAACAAAAACTTTATGGAATCAACACCACCATGCTATGTGGGGAAAAAAGAAAAACCTTCTGCTCCCTTAGCTCTGCTGGAAGCTGGAGGGTGCTAGGCCCCTGTGTAGTAGTGCATAGAATTCTAGCTTTTTTCCTCCTTTCTCTGTATACTGGGCTCAGAGATTACACTGTGTCTCTATGTGAATATGGACAGTTAGCATTTACCAATGTATCTGTCTACTTTCTCTTGTTTAAAAAAAGAAAAAAAAACTTTAAAAAAAGGGATTATAGAAGGTCAGCAAAGGGTGGGTTTGAGATGTTTGGGTGGGTTAAGTGGGCATTTTGACAACATGGCTTTTCCTTTGGCATGTTTAATTGTGATGTTTAATGGACATCCTTGAAGTTTAAGATGACACTTTTAAAATAAAATTCTCTCCTAATGAAAAAAAAAAAAAATGAGCGGAAGACCGAAATAGACATTTCACCAAGGAAGACATACAGATGGACAAGAGGCACATGAAAAGATGCTCAACGTCACTAATTATTAGAGAAATGCAAATCAAAACTACAATGAGGTTTCACCTCATGCCGGTCAGAATGGCCATTATCAAAACATCTAGAAACAATAAATGCTGGAAAGGGTGTGGTGACAAGGGAACCCTCCTGCACTGTTGGTGGGAATGTAAATTGATACAGCTACTATGGAAAGCAGTATGGAGGTTCCTTAAAAAACTAAAAATAGAACTACCATATGACCCAGCAATCCCACTACTGGGCATATACCCTGAGAAAATCATAATTCAAAAAGAGACATGTACCACAATGTTCATTGCAGCACTATTTACAATAGCCAGGACATGGAAGCAACCTAAGTGTCCACTGACAGATGAATGGATAAAGATGTGCCACATATATACAATGGAATATTACTCAGCCATAAAAAGAAATGAAATTGAGTTATTTGTAGTGAGGTGGATGGACCTAGAGTCTGTCATACAGAGTGAAGTAAGTCAGAAAGAGAAAAACAAATACTGTATGCTAATGCATATACATGGAATCTAAAAAAAAAAAAAAAAAATGGTACTGATGAACCTAGTTGCAGGGCAGGAATACAGATGTAGACATAGAGAATGGACTTGAGGACATGGGGTGGGAGGGGGAAGCTGGGGCAAAGTGAGTGTAGCATTGACATATATACTATACCGAATGTGAAATAGTTAGCTAGTGGGAAAAAGCAGCACAGCAAAGGGAGATCAGCTTGGTGCCTTGCGATGACTTAGAGGGGTGGGATGGGGGGATGGGAGGGAGGCTCAAGAGGGAGGGGATATGGGGACATAGGTCTGCATATGGCTGATTCACTCTGGTGTACAACAGAAACTAACACAGTGCTGTGAAGCAATTATATTCCAATAAAGATCTATTAAAAAATATATATATATATACTTAAAAAAAGCAAATGATACACAAGTATTGAACTCTACATAGTGGTGTTCATTATGTAGCAATGTATTTAGAGATGACGTGTAATCATGTCTCTAATTTACTTTAAAATGCCTCAAAACCAAGATGGATTGCTAAGTGATGAGAGATGGATAGATGGATATTTAGGTAACAAAGAAAGTACAACAAAATATTAATTGCAGAATGTAGGTCCTGTGTATATGAATGTTCACTGTACAATTCTTTCAACTTTTCTGTATACTTGAAAATTTTCAAAATATAATTTTGAAAAAAAAATCCACAAGTCTAGGAACCGCTGATCTACCGTACCAGGACTCAGTCATTATTCTTTGATAAATGACTTTCCCCCAGAAAGGAAATGCTTGTTCTCTTCCCTCTGGATCCCTCCACCGCACAGCTTCTCACACTCTCGTCCATTTCATATCCAACCTTATTTCCTTGTTTCACAAGGAAAAGAAGCAGCCTTATTTTTCTGAAAGCAGGTTAGGCTAAGAGGCACATTACACTTTACGGCAGCTATGCTAGTAATTTTCACTTCAAAGGACTGTTATTTGGATCCTGTTTGTTCAGTTTCCCAGTTTATCTCATAGCCTTGCCATTCTATTCAATTTGACTGAAATTAATACTGCTTTAGTTGGTCCTGCTTCACCATACCAAAATAAGACAGAATGGAACTAACAACAGAAATTTTTATTCTACACAAAGATGTCTGATCACTTTAACATTATTATTTTAGGTACACTTAACCCTTAAAACCAAGTATCAGGTTTAGACTTGCAGATTTGATTCATGAAAGCCCTCAAATAGAGCTCAGACTGGACATGCAGGCAGGGACTGACCCTGATTTTCACTCTCCTTGGATCATTTTAATATTTTTTTAAATTAAAGAAAACAAATGACCAGCTTTACATCACTGTTATTTGCATCAGTGAATATCTACAACTGTTTCTCTTCTTAGAAATCCATTGAAATGCGCCATTTCTGATGTCGATCTTGCCCTCTGTAATGTACTCCTACTGGAACAGGAACAACGTCAACATCAACAATGTAAGCCATTTCTAACTTAACTAGTCTAGAGTTCATAAGAAATAGTCAGCTTTCACTGGAACCAGACCCAGAACAAATCTGTGTGTGGAAAAGTAGGTGTTAAAGTCCCCTTTGTCTTCAAAAGATTGGTTTTATATGATTTTAGTATGTAGTTTTGGTATGATTTAGTCTTGTATGATTTTAGCTAATAAAACTGTATGCTTCTTTCTGGAGCTGCACACATTTAGAAACTAGCTGGTTCATTTCATTTGATATACACTTCACTGTGAATGAGTAAATGAGGTCTGAAGACTTAGGGACTCAAATCTTTGCATATATGCAGAAGACGAAATACTGTTAAATGCTGCTCAGGATGGCAAAGACTGAGGTTTACTTGCATTGACAGCAAGTAAAATCTAGATCTTCAGAGAACTAAAGTCTATGTTTCAATAGATTTAACAACTTCAGTTGAAAGCACATTTTAAAATTTGATACTCATAACAAGCCCAGCAAAAAAGAAGCTATTTATAAATCAAGCCTCTGAAACAAGAATATAGAAACCCCCAAAATATCTTATATAATTATTCATTTTTTAAAACGGTGATTATGACAACATGCAGACATGAATAAGAAAAATACACTGAAGGGAAAAAATGCAATAACCCCAAAGAAACCTAAATATATTTTACGGAAAAGAGTAGAAAAGACTGTGCATAAAGACGAACAAGAGAAGTAATTAGCTTGTCTATCTGGGAGAAGAAAAAGGTTATTGTAGCTTTCTATGCATGGGAAGCTAGACCAAGTGTGAAGGGAGAACCTCACAGTGTGAATAGCTAAATATAACGTAGAAATCCCATCTCCTGGTACACTGCAGAGTTCCTTAAAAAAGGCTTCCGAATGTAAAGAGAGAGGAAAAAAAAAAAAAAAAGAGGTTTAAGGATTATGAAACAGAGGAAGAAAGCCAAGTGGGACACCATGATGACTGAGGTGATGATTCTCTCCAGAACAAGGAAGTGTGGCTGAGAGCCTAAGTGAGTTCCTTCTTAGTGTTTACAGAGGGAGATTAATTGTCCCCTAATCTGAACTCTACAATGTGCAGGTTGGAAATGCTTCTTCATGGAGTGTTCAATACCAAGGCCTCCCAACTAGACTGATGACTATGCTAAATGTCCATCCATCTTTTAGGGCAAAAAGGCAATCATCCAAGAGAGCTGAAAAGATGTGGGAAAAAAATTGGGGAGTTATTGACCAAATGTACAACCCTCTCAATACAACTAGCCACTGTGTGAAAGAATGGGTTGGTACACATATTATTCTTAGGTATTAAAATGTTCTATAGGAAGACCAGGGTATTACAGTACAGTGCATCACTTTCAATAGTTTTGCCAAATATCTGGTGAAGAATAATCAACTGGGGCAACACATGGTTTTTCAAAGAAAGGCAAAACCCTCCAACAAGAAGTGTATTTCCTCATGAGTTAAGTTAATAGTGCTCTTCAACCATTTAATAAAATATTTATTGAGTGCCTTGCATTGTTGTCAGTGTCAAGGTATAAGGGAAACAGCTGTAAATAGGAGACACACTCTGCTCTAGTAGGAGGAAACAGATCATCTCAACAAATTAACAAGACAATTTCAGCTAATCATAAATGATACCAAAATATAAAATATAAAAAAGTGTTAAGAAGTAATTGAAGGAGATACTTTAAAACAGGTGACCAAAAACACTTCTCTGAGAAAGTGATATTGGAGTTGGTCACAGAGTGATGAAGAGGTGCCGCCCATTCCAATGTTTGAGGGAAGGCATTTCAGGCAGGGTAGCTCATGCAGACACCCCCGAGGAGGGAATGAGCTTCTGAGTTGGAAGAACAGAAGGAAGGACAGTTGTGGTTGGAACAGAGCAAGCAAAGGAATACTGGGTACAAGATTTATTCATTCACATCTATTTCTAGCACTTACCAAGGGCCATAGTGTGTTCCAGATACTGAAGGTATGGAAGTGAACAACACTGACCAAATCCTTTCCCACATGAAGCTGAGCTTCCAGTGGAGTCTCTGGTGGGATCAGAGAAGAGGACAAGGCTAGATCATAGGGGTTGGGGCTTCTGGGCCACAATACGAGTTTGAATATTTTGCCAAGTGACTGTGACAAACCCTTTTCTACCCCATGCCACATCCCCTTAGCACACATGATTCTACCACAGCTCTCAGGGACAAATGAAGGCAAGCTGTGAAAGTGAAAGGGTCTACGTGACAACTTAAAAAAGCTCATATCTGGGGCCAAAAGGTCCACTTTGCTGAAAGCCAGGCCCCGGGATTAATTAAAAGCATTGCTGATTACATAGGAACCTCTACTCTGGAGGAGTTGGTAACCCGTCTTTAGCAGAATTGCTCATACTACAGATAAGAATTTGCTTCTCTTGACATCAATGCCCCTGCCAGTTCCACTATTCAAGCACTCTCAGAACGCCTGCTTTACCAAAACGAGATCACATATGCCATTGCATGGAATCGAAGAACTCTTTTAATGGTGAAGGAAATGGAACAGTGGGAAGTAGGATGAAAGATTTCATTGATTCAATTCTATGCTGTATCACATGAAAGCAGTCAACCTAATAGGATGTTGGAAGGGTCTATCTGATACTTAGTTAAGGGACAGGCTGGGTATTCCTAAGATACTGTATATTCATTGAACCAATGACTGATACATGATGTTGTGTCACCAAAAACTAGAATAAAAAGGTCTGGGCAACAAGAGGTCAAAATGAAATTGTCCCCTCTCACCATGATTCCTAGTGACTGACTTAACAGAATTTATGCTTCTCATCCACTCGAGTCTTGGCACTGCTTATGAGAGGTCCTGGTTTCTGAGCTAGGATAGAGTAAGGACTCAACTGAACCTGAAATTATGATAACTACCTGGTCATTTAGAGCTCCGCCTGCAGCAGGAAAAGAAATGAGTCACTCTACTGGGAGAAATGATCAGCCCTGAGAATCATGAGAAACTAGGATTGCTACTACATAATGGCGTCATGACAGAGTATATCTGGAACCTGGGGATTCACTGGGCATCTCTGGATGATTATATATGGTAGTAACAGTAAATACTCAACTGAAGGCTACCATAGCCTGTCAAGGGCTTGGATGCTCAGGAATGGAGGCCTGAGTCATGCACCAAGTGAGAAAGCTTCCAGCCTAAGTGTTGGCTGAGGTTGAAGGAAATCTAAAATGGGGATGTTGAAGATTATTGATGAATATGAATTATGGCCTTAGTCCAGGTACAACAGTGGGGACTTCCACGCCTCCTGTCTTAAATCTATTTTTAGGGATTGCAACAGGCTACTCCCTTGAAAACAATCAGTGACAAAGTGAACTTAATGTGGAGCCCAGGAGAACTGAACAGTATAAGGGGTGGACTTCAGTAGATGCTCTTTTGTGCCCCATGCCATATCCCCATGGTCCAATTTATTTCAGTTTAGTTTGGTACACAGCTTTTGGCACACTCCCAGTATCCTATCTCAAGAGCCCCAGGGAATCTCAGAGCTTCCGTGCTTCAGGGCTTTCTCTGAAGCCACAGCCTGGCTGGAAGCATAGCCCCAAGAAGCCAAAAGCAATCTTTAACCAACAGAGTGTAGGGATTGGTAGATAAATGCTCCAGCTTCCCATCGTTTGGAGGGACAATTCTGCAGGCATTTTCCATGGTTTCTCAGATTCCTGTTGAGATTGTGCCCCAACTGTCCAGTGCACTACAAGCTCAACTACGCACTCTGTACTGGCTTTCCTTCCTTCCATGTCTCACTTTCCCAGCTCCTCACTGTGATTCCCAGCATCACCTCCTGAATGAACCATTGGGACACTACGTCTCAGGCTCTGTTTTTTGAAAAATCAAACAAAGATAGTGTCTTAGGGGCTAGCATGCATACTGCTGACTTAAAAAAAACAATTATATATATATATATATATATATATATATATATACACACACACACACACACACACACACACAACGTGAGAGCTGCGAGTTAAGTTTTATTTGGGGCAAAATAAGGACTGCAGCCCAGGAGACAGTGTTTCAGATACTCTGAGAAACTGCTCCTAGGAGGCGAGGGGAGGGGCCACATTACATAGAAGTTTTGCAACAAAGGACAGGTAATCGGAACTTCAAAAGATTATTGTTAATTAAAGAAAACCAGACATCTCAAGTTAAGGAATTTAGTGCTTTTCTATGTATGGTAAGATGCAAGAGTCTTGGCTCACTGAAATCATTCCTTTGAATATGCACCTCAGCCATCTAGGGCCAGTATCTTGAAACATCCTGAGTTTCCTCAGGGCTCACCGCAGGGAGTGGCTGCAGTCTGATGGCTGCTAGATGGCAGGTATTCTTTTCAGTCCTGAGTTTCCTCGGCTCACATTGGAGGGACTGCAATCATTGATGACTGTGACATCCTTTGTTTATTGATATGGCAGGTAATATTTCATTTCTCAATACATTAAACTGTATCAAGAATGAGGAACCAAGCTGATTAGGTGGCCTACAGTGACATGTTAGGAAATTAAAGAAAATGTATGGCTACGTTTCAGCATTGTTAAATGCAAGGTGCAGAATTTTGAGGATTAACAGACAAAAATAAAAACTGCATATGTAAAATGAAGAGTCCAAAAGATCTGCTGTGAGGAAGGTAAGGGAATCTGAAAGTTCCCACAGAATATTCTCTGAAGAAACGGTCCCCCACCAATGACCAACTTCAATCAAAGCAGCCATCAAAACTATAGGAAACAGTCAGAAGTGTTTTGGATGTACCACTAAAAAAAATTCACCTACTCTTACATGATACATTGGAATGTTGACATTTGCAAAGCTTTTGTCAGCTGTCACGCAAATGGACACTGGAGCTGGAACTAGAGCCTGGAGTTGACTCTTGGCCCAACAGGTACTTTCTGTGTGACCTTGGATGATCACTCTGTGCCTGGGTCTCTTTTATCTGTAAAAAACAGACTATTGAAAGAGCACCTTCATCAGAGTAAATGCTATTTAAATTTTGGCTATTGTTTTTACTATTGCTTGGCAAATACCAAGGAATATCTAATGGAACTAGTGACTGATTAGAAATTGAAACTGCAGGAAAATTAGAGATCTGGCAAGTTGACATGTACTGTATGAACTGAGAGGAAAAAAATAATTTTCAGAAAATAATCAGCATCTTGAACAAAGTGAACTTTGACTTATTTCCCAATTCTGAAATAGAAAGCTAAGAGGGCATTTTTTTTTTTTCCAAAACAAGTAAAATTAGGATAACTAAGATGAAGCATTTCATATAATAGTGAGAAATGTATGAAATCCATTTCTCCAAAGAGGTGGCAGGGACTTAACCAGCATTTGTAAAATTCTGGGAAATTAAGTCATGGAATACACTAAAGGAATGAGATCTACCAAGACTGAGCTTGGTAAAGGGTCTTAACGAGGCAAGTCACCAACGATGGTCCTTGTTGATTCTGCTCGTTGTCTTATTTAATTTTTCGTGATCGTGCCATGAATAACTTCATGAGATACAGAATGTATTTAAAGAAAGAGAATTAATAATAGTTTTTCATTTCAGATAGAAGGATCATTAAATAAAAAATGCATACTTTCACCAATTCAACAGACATGTGTTGAGATGTAATCAAAAATGAAAGGATGTCTTTGAAGAGAAAATTGCTCAAAGGTTAGGGGTAATCTGCTCTTGCTATTAGTAAAATTCAAGGGCCATTATAGGGAGAAGTAAAATTATAATATCAATCAGAAAATAAAATTTCTGATATTTTCAAAGGAACTAACAGAATAAAGAATAAAGTTGCATATCCTTTTTTTCCTCCAAAATCTTTATTCAACAGAAATTATAATAATAGGCTTCAAAGCAGAATCTAGGAGACACATTGTTACATTACTCTTGTTTCATTTATCAGTATCGTGATGCTATCAAGAAAGAAAATTGAAATAACCAGTGACATTTACCAAACAGTATGCTCGTTCCTGTCATCTCTATCAAATAATATCAAGGAATGATATAACTTCATCAGCTTTAATGGTCATATCTGTGAAGCTAAAGACAGTGTATAAATGGTTGACTTGTAGACAAAGAAAAAACATGAAATATCAAAATAGCTTTGCTGGCTGGGTGTGACGCTCCAACTGGCAAGTTTCCTCATGGACTGGCCTTCTTCAATCAGCACCATATCCTACAGGTATTATCCTTGCTTCTTGTAATGATTATGTCACCTTTATAGTTGAAAGCACATGAGAAGATCTCATCCATGTGTCCCTCAAGAACCTGGGAGCACTGATCAGTCTGAGCATCCAGATTCTAGCTGTTTTGTCAGAGCTGCCAGTGAGAAGACAGTTCCCTTGGGGGTTGAAAGAAATCTTTGAAATTTCACCTTCATGGCCTTCCAATTCGGTAATGCATTTTCTTGTGGCTGCACTGAAAACTCTTGCTGTTCCTGCTAGTGTTGGAACACTAACTCCTGCAGAGGCAGGCGGGCGGCTGTGGCTCACTGCGGGGACAAGGACATACGCACATCCTTATAAGACAAATTTCTTCCTCTCCCTATTTCTTCAAGTATGTTGACTTGAAAAATGGCTGCAAAAACTATTGACTCTTTCTATCAGCAAGTAACAATGCTTTATCATAGGTACAAGCTTAGAAAATGATTAGGTACAATTAAAGTTGAGTATTCCTACAAAATGCAAGACAGTGTATTGCTTTTTTTTTTAAGTTTTTTCTGCCTAGTGTTCCATCACTAATAATAGAAGAACTAAATTTGGAGTTCACATTGGCTACTTGAAAATTTACTTGTAATCTTGCATTATGTATAGAACTTGCCCATGGTTTAAAAATAAAAGGGGAATACGACATTTGCAAGGTAAACTCATCCATTTCATCCATTATTCTAATCTGTTTTACAAAAAAGATCAAAGCATAATTTGGAGAACAAAATAAGTGGCAGAAGTATGTCAATAACAGTGTTGTTTCAGGGATCCAGGAGAGATCCAGCAACTAACATGAACATTATCCTTCATCTCTCTAGATATTACATTATCACTATTCATGTTATTATAGATGATATGTATTTCTATTTTCTTGGAAGGTTCTTTTCTGGCCACCCAGATTCCTCAGTTCTATACCTCACTATACTAGTGAGGAGGTACACGAGGGTAAAGAACAGCTAAGTATTAGAAAGATAGGGGTCCTTAAAAAAAAGGATGGAGGCAAAAAACAATTTGCCATATTTCCCTGTTTTGGTTTGGGTTTTTGGTCTGTTGTTTTTTTGGTGGGATTTCCTTGTTGCTGTTGATGATTTATTTTTGTTGTTTTGACTTGTTCCCTGCAGAGTTTGGGGTTATCTCAAAATCTTGTACAAAGAAGACAAGCATTCTTTCAAAGTGATTGTCTTTTCTTCAAAGAACTTGCCTTTGAAACTAAGAGTGAGACCCCCAGGAAATGCCTCTGGACTTGAACAATGAGGAAGAGGCTGAAGGAGAAGGGTGACTTATTTACCTCTCCATGGCTCTCAAAATACTTAAAATAATGTATTTTCTGCAACTATGTGTCTCTGATGAATTTAAGGAGCCACTTTAACGGGTGGTTTGTTTGACAAGAAGACATTTCAGACGGTCAAAAGTAAGGTTTTACGAATTTTAGATTTTGATATTCATTAATATCCCCTCCCAAAGATTTCCTCATTCCCAAATTAATAATAAATGTGCCTACTTGCACTCATAGAATTATAATAAAGAAACGAATGAATGAGTGAATGAATGGATGAGTAAAATTAAATGTTAAAAAACTTCCTTTCCATTTTCTTGACCTGATAATTCAGAATTTGGTAAAACCTCATCTGCTCAGATTCTGTAGTGTCTAAACTTAAATTTATAGATGAGAAAGAACACTGGCTGCAGAGTCAGAAAGCTAGGACAAAGGCCCAGTTTTGCCTAGTTTTTGTTTTGTTTTTCTTTAGCTAAAGGACTTTAGGTAAATCATTTAACATTTCTGTGCCTCAATTTCTTCATCTCTTCCGTGAAACAGACCAGTTGATTTCTTAGTTCTCATTTTGTGTCAAGATTCTATAATTATAGACCATTAGGAAAGTCACCGTTAAGTTTCATTTTACCAACTAGCTCAAGTTATTTTGATTCTATATGGCGATATCAAAAATATTTTAAGGTTTTTTTATAAAGAGCACATATTAATATTTTTTAAATTATCAACTTTTTACATAAAAAACCACGAGACTCCCCAAATATTCAGGCACAAACTGTAAATGTACAAACAATCTCTGATTTTCTTCTGTTTCATCATATCATAGATACGGTATAGCTGATGGGCATGGCCTCACTAGATGAAAGATACCCAGTGATATTCTGGAGTAGGTGTTGGTTTAATATTTTTAATTTTAGATCTCTTCTCTAGACTAAAATTGTTCAGAGACATGAGGCCTTAACACATATGCCAGTTTCAATGACTCAGTTGTTATATCTGTATTTTCTTCCAGAAAAGTAGAAGTTCTGTGAAATTTCTACTAACTATTCCTTTTGATTTTCCATTTTCTGTTAGGTAAAAGGTTCCAGCAGCTTCACCATTTTCACATTTTCTGTACCTAAGAGGACATGGGGGGAAATAGCAATAAAATAGGTGGGGATGGCATTCTGATACTAGAGTGCAGTTAAACGTGAGGGGAAAAAAAGCAACTTGTCCTCGAGAAGGAAAATGATTTTATTGCATGACTGCCTACCTCATTACAAAGTGAAATTCACCACTCTCCATTTCTGTGTGAGCCTTCATCTGCTGTACAGGAGAGCAATTCCATAGGTTTCCTATAACAGCTGTTACCATGAATCTATCAAATATTTTGTTTCCACTTTTTACCTTTCTCTCTGTCTCTATGTCCTTCTGAGGCAATTGCAAAAGAGAGATGAAAGATTCTGTTTCCTAACTCTTTCATTAGTTACTTATTTACACCTGCTATGGGGAAGAAGATTGTGGGAAATGTGAAAGCAATTCACGCACCAGTATTCTAAGATCCTGCCCGTAAATGGTGCTGCTACAGAAACACATCTTCCCACAGGTACTAATTAAAAAGCAATAAGTTCACTTGGGCAGCAGTTTTCTTCTATTTCTTTTCCTCTGTACCAGACGTGCTCCTTCTCACTTTAATTGGAACATTATCCCCGCTCAAAGACAAAACAAACAAAATACACTAAAGGAAGACTGGGAATAATGTTAGCCAACAATTTGGAAAGACATTTTCCCCCATTAAACCTGCTGCACTGTTGGAAAACACTAGCGAATAGCAGGTTTCACATCCCTGAAATATTAGATATAGGTATTTCTGAGGACAGACTACAGGAGCCTGTGACAAATTAGCTTGGCCTCTACCTTCATGGGCATTATGAAGCATTTCTAGATGCTGGTCAGAATTAAAGGTGGAAACATTTTAGTGACACTACATCTGTGTTTATCACGTGACTTTACTTCCGGGTCACAAAGAGGGAAGGAAATTACAAATGGCACCTGGGCAGCAGAATGCTTTAGAATATAAGAGCCCTGAATGGTTGCCATGTGTTAAGATAAAATTTAGCACAAAGTTTATATTCAATACATTTAATAAGGAAGGTTAAAAAAAAAAGAAAACAGAAAGAAACTAGTCATAATAAGGAGGGACATAAGAAAATAACATTATTAATTCACTATTCAATTAATAAATTATTGAACATCTATGAAAGATTCAATGTTAGCTGCTAGAGGATTCAAAGATGTATTGAGTATGATTCCTTTAAGAGTTTACAAGGTCGTGGCATCCAGACGGTAATTTTGAATGATATGATTACCCCTTGCTGGTCTGGAGCTGGGAACATACAGGATGGTGCTGTGAACTCCAAAGGAAATACCTCCAAGATTACATTACAACAACGGTGTATACCATGGTCGAGTGAGAAGAACCAAGTAGGGGTGTGAAGCAGCTGGGAGGAGGAGGATGGAAGAAACGGATGACCCAGGTGAAGATCTACTCAACCCTAATGCAACTTTCAGAGCAAATCGCCCTGGGAAACAGTCCACTGGGAAAAATTTCACTGCTAAGCCAACATAGACTAGCGATTCTTAACTAGAGAGGCTACAGTATAATATAGTGTAAATAAGATTTAAGAGTGTGGGATAGAGGCTTGCGACCAACCGACCGCCTGAGCGGTTGAAATCCTTCTTACTGTTTAACTGATGGGAGGCCCTGAACAAGTACCTCTCTGTGCTTTCCACTTCTCACCAGTAAAACAGGGAGATAACCGTATCTCTTGAAGGACTGAAGGAAGAATGTAACATACGCAATGCTGAGGAAAGTGCCTGGTGTTCGGTAAGAGGGCAGTGCCTTTTAGCTTTTGTCCTGTTCCTCCACACACATCATATCAGATTTCCTGAGCTCCTACCTCCAGTATCCCTCACCCATTATTCTCCACCTCAGCCATGTTTCCATAACTAGCACAATTTATAACTTTGCTGGTCTGCTAGACACAACGTTTACTCATTTTACCTACCTGTGTACTTGCTGGTTTTGTATTTGTCTTCCTTATAATATAAGCCCTATGAGGATACAGACTGGCCTATGTTTGGTGTCTGAAACATAGGTGCTCAATAAATATTTGTTAAACCATTACAAATGATGATGATGATGATGATAGCTTGCCACGACATAGCTCTTTTTTCGTGCTAGCCAGTATTCTCCAAAATTTAAATACAGTAGTATTCTTTATTCTTACAGCAACCCTAAGACACCTACCTCATAGGTAGGTAACTTATTGTCCCCATTTTACAGATGAGTACAGGAAGGTTAGAAAACTTGCCCAAAGTCACATGGTAAGTAGCAGAACTGAGTGGTAAACTCAGCAGTCTGGCTCTCAAAATCTATTTTCTTAGTCATTAAGCTACCTGGCTCTAAATGATCTAATGACAGAAAAGAACAGGGTGCTGCCTGGGGGGCTGACCAGTTAGAGAGCAGAAATGACCCCCAGTTACCAAGAGATGGGAGAAAGGCAGATGTTAAGATATATACATAAAAAATGAATGGCTTGCCAATTACCTGTCTGAATCTTGCTCCTTCATCCATTAGAGCCAGGTGGGTCCAAAGCCTGAATTCTGGACACAGACTGACTGTGTTTGAATTCTGACTCTTAGTAGCAGTTCAACGCTATACAAGTTATTTATTCTTTTCGCTCCTTAGCTTCCTCACCTGGAAAATGGGGATTATGAAGTACCTACCTCATAGATTTGTGATGAGAACTAAGTGAGAGACAGTGCTTGGGACAAATGGACCTCGTACAATTATCGATCTGAATGCTCTGGTCCTTTGGTCTAGTCTGTTAGTTATGGACTTTGCTTTCCAGACGTGTCAGGTTTCTATTCTTGGAAATTAATCCATGTCTGCACTCAGAAGCAGAAATATTGAAGGGGCAGAAATGAAGTGGATGCACGCAGTGAATGGGTAGCATGCTCAAGAAACTGAACCGGTTGAAGACAGCTAAGTGCAGAGCTGAGCTCTTGGCTGGGCTTTGATCCCCGATTGTAAGGTCTAAAGAGTAAGAAAGGGGGCATCATGGGCATGAAAGGTTCACCCAGGCCAGGGACTGAGCAGGAACACACAGAAGTGGACTGGCAGTGAGATCCAGGGTCTGGACACCGCAGATGCCAGGGGAGTGGATTGGTCCCCGGATGGGGGCGGGGTCTGGGGTGGGTGGGCAGCTAATATCTCCTCCTTTCTACGGGCCTGGTGTTTGCTGTTCTCTCTCAGGATCAACACAGGACATTGGACCTCCTCCTGCATCATGCTTTCTTTAATTCTAAACCCTCTATGTCCTAGGGTCCTTTACAACTCACCTCTAACAGCCTATGCACAGGCCTTCCTGCAAATGTTGCCCCCAAATTTAGAACTCCCCTGTCCTCCGCCCCTAACATTGTGCGATCTATATCTCCCCATCAACCTCTAACTCTGGACCGTAACACCTTGTAGAAGACCTAAGGGATAAATTTTGCCACCATGGTTAATGTGGGGTACCTCACTGTTTTTAATAAATAAAGATTTGAAATGACAACTCCATAAAGACTAATATAGCCTTCCCTGGCGTTAACCTTTGATATCAGTGCGCAGCCACACGTATAGTAGGTTCTTGACATTTTGAAGCAGCTCTTTGGATGCAGCTTTAAAAAAAAAAAATAAAGACAACAACCTGATTAAATTGTTCTGACACAGCCTCAGGGAAGTCTGGCCTATGAGCACTGTTTTATTTTTATCAAGAATGTGTGAATTAGAAACACCCATCTCCTCCCTGTCCTCATCTTGCACTAATCAAGAGGGAAGGAAGGGCTGATAAGCCCTCTGGGGGCAAACTGCTTGAGTTCAAATTCTGGTTCTGTCTCTGTCTGGCTGTAATCTGGGGGAAATTAGTTCCTTCATCAGTAAAACAGAAATACAATATTACCCTTTAGGGTTGTGAGGAACAAATGAGAAAATGAGTACAGAGTACTTGGCCAGGGTAAATGCCCAATAAGGGTTAGTTATTCTTATCAGCATTAGCTATTCTCTTCACCATTATCAATCTATGAGATGGAGTCTACTATACTTAGCACTTGGAAATAAACCACATTTATAGATTTTTGTGTGTCATTTTTTTAAGCACCACCATATATCCTGCTCTATGCATAATGCTTATAATTTAGAGTAAATGTTATAGGGGAAGAGGGCAGTGAGAAATAAAATATAATGAGCAATCATTGAACAAATAAACTACATCTACTTTTTAAGTGCACTTTGCATACAGTTTAAAGTTAGAAATACTGAAGTTATATAATTTAAAATATGCTTGAGAAAGGAGATGGGCTGCCTTAAATGATGCTTTTATTTTAAGAAATACTTTCATATATGGAAAATCTGTATCTTTGTATTTACTGATGCAGAGCTGCTTTTACACTTTGATCCCTTCCCATCAGCGTACAGAAAATAACATTTATTTACACATTAAATAAGAGTTAGCCGAATGGCAAGTGCCTGGCCTCACCTCTATCCACACAAACTCATATACCTATGAGCATCTTACCTTTGGGTTTGGGTGCACACCTAAATAGTAATTTGTTTTTAAAATCCATGGATTCAATATTCTATTTTACTTAACCTGGGTTTTCCTCATTCTAGACACCTTAAGTCTGGTATTAAAACACAGTTCTTCCCATAATATGAAACTCATGGTATTTTAAAGGTATCTGACTTCTCAGGTTAGCATGCTTTATCTCATCATTTATCCAGATCACTATGAGCTTTCCTTCACATCAGAGTTCTGATCAATTCTATATCCTTGTTCAAAGCATGTTTCTTATTTTTCACCTCTAGTTGGGTGTTCATTCCCTTGTTCTTTGTTCTTGTTCATTTCACACACAACTAGTCCCATCATACTAAACACATCCTTATCCAATCTGTTATGTTTCACAAATGAATCTTCCAAACAGAAAGTCATTGTGTCCTTCCAAGTTCAGAAATGTTAACTGCAGGCACTTGAAGCTAAATTAAAGGCTAATCATTGTCTAACATTTTGGACCATTTCAGATACAAAACAAAACTGTGATATAGCTGGAGAGGTGCTGAGAGTCTGAGGATAACTCAGAAGTTATATAACTTCTTGAGGCATATTTCTCTACCTATGAGACTCTAAGCTCTCTACTGAAGAGACAAGGGAGACTTCACAGGATGTTGATTTCAAACTCAATTATTCTTCAGCCCATGAGGGTATTAATCAGAGCTATAGTTTCAAGGAACAGAAACCATCTCTGGCTATGTTATGTCACGTGGGAAATTACGTTGGTGCAATGGTAGCCTTTAAGTCTACCTCCAGGCAAGTTATCCCAGAGGCCACAGAGCAGACTCTCAGACCAAATTAAAATGCTTGAATCACATGGTTTTAAAAATCAATTTAAAACATAGTTTGAGAAGCAAAGGGAAAGATATAAAACACACACACACACACACACACACACACACACACACACACACACACGTTTAGGATAGGATGCAGACAGGATGGGACCCACAGGCAGAAGGTGCCCTGGGCCAAAGACAGACACTTGCTCTATCAGAGAGACAAAGGGGCAAGGTACATCTGAATACAGATTTGGCCTGTTAATTAGCCTGATGAACAACCATGGATTCTGTGTTTTCCGGGCAGGGGAAACATGGGTCCAGCGTGGACATCACCAATGGGTGACCAATTTAGACTTCCTGACCATTAAGTATTGATGTCTATTTAGTGTTTCTGAATATTTAGTGACTCATATTTTTTTGTCTCATATATATTTAGGACCCAGATGCCTCATAAATATTGGGTATCTCCTGGTCCATCCACCCCCTCCATGTTGAACACACGCATGCTCCACTTGCTAACTGCACATTATGTACTCAACACATGCCGTGAATTCCGTCTTCTAGTTGCTTAAAACCCCCTAAAAGTTTTTGCCTATGTTCTACAAACTTATTTATGTAATAGAATTGAATATCCAGAAAAGCAACTGCCAGTTACTCGCTGCATAAAGGAAACACAGTGAAAGGATGTTGAGAACCCAGAGAATCTCTGAGAAACTGGAGCACAGGGAACACAGAAGACTAGGCAGTAAGAACCAAGGGAAAAGTCATGCTTCAGAAGGAGTCTGGTATCTTTACCAATGCCACTGCAGAGGCAAAAAACGTCAGTGTCCCCATGTTGCCGTATCAATCACTGAAGATTCAAGTTCCAGGAGTAACCTTTAAACACCAGAGCCCCAGTTTCATTCCTG
>NW_006785407.1:70483-71046 GCF_000442215.2 Lipotes vexillifer | reverse complement strand
ATTCCTGCTCCTGGATGTACCAACACTGAGAGGAGAAGAATTCTGGCCCAGCGGATTCCACAATGGGGGATGGCCAGGGCCTCTCAAGGCTACATAAACCAGAGCATTTTCAAAGGGAGATGTAGGCACCAGACAAATGATAAATGTCCCAAACAGAGAGCACTTAACTGTGATTCCTGTTTAATATCTCATAGAGGCTACTGACTTTAAAAACCATCTACATGCTGATGACTTGAAATTTATCTCAGTTTATATCATATGTATCAGCCAACCGAACATTTATTAGGCTTCTGTAAAGTAAATATTCACAGCAGTTTCAATTCCCCACACGCAAAGAAATCTGCTATTCTTCCAGTCTTCCTAATCCTAATAAGTGACACAACTATCTACTCACTCAGGCAAAAATAAGTAATTAAATACATTACAAAACTATGCATCTTTGGCATCATGTTTCTATCTCTCTTTCTCTCACATCCCACATCAAGCCCTTGGGCAAATCTTAATCACTCTACTTCAAAACATATCCAAGTTCTCCCGCCCCCTCTAACGCTGCACTCCCATCA
>NW_006785407.1:41320-70473 GCF_000442215.2 Lipotes vexillifer | reverse complement strand
CTTTCCCTTCCCTTTTATCAAGCGTTTACCTGAACCACTTATTGCTGTTATCCATTATATATCTTTTGGTTTATTTTCTATATTCCCCACGTAATAATTTAAAAGCCATGAGAACAGGTGGTTTTGTTTATTGTCTTTTTTTTTTTAATCTATTATAGCCCTGGCAACTAGAAAGGCACACAGTAGATGCTTTATAAAATGTATTGTGTGAATATAGGATATAGTTGTACAATTACATTGTATCTATTGTAAAACAATGCTAAAGAACATTAGCCTCATAGTCTATGGTTGTGGAAAACACTTCCATGTAGGTGTATTCAATGGGATTGGCATTGGTTCGGCATACAGGCAACCCATGACCTGCAGAGACCCAAGGCAACTGGGCATCTAGGACTTAAGCTCATCAGGTGGGACAGAGTGGAGATGAAGGGTAAGGGTGGTAGGCCTCTGGTCCACCATGCCATGCTGCTATAACAGCAAAACTGGCCCCTCACCTCTGCTTACTTATACCTGGGAAGGAACTGGCACTTCTCCAATCATAACTTCCCCAAGGGCTGGGGTCTGATATCCAGTCTCACTAAATAGCTATGCTGCCCTAGCTCCATGAACTGTCCCCAGTAAAGGATGTTCCAGAAGCCAAGCTGCATGTGCTGTCTCTCATTCACCCTTTACTGACAGGTATCTGCTGAATCTTTAAATGTAGAGATAGGTTATAAGTGTTACACTATTCTGTAAGTAGTTGTAGGAAGGCTCCTCCTGGAATGTGGCAGTTAGAACACATCTTTGCCACTGTTACTTCTCAATTAAATATCCAACTCTTATCTTCTGAGCGGAGGAGCGGCTGCAGCAAAGAGAGCCTGGGGTATGTGACAGAGCCTTTAAGTACTGAAAAGATTCCAAGGGAGGGGCCAGCTATTATTTTGGAGGAGTTGGAATGGGCAAATCATATTAAAACTCAAGCCAAAGAATAAATGTCCATGAAAAGCCAAGAAAAGTATGCAGGATGAGTCAGTTGAGGCTAGGCTTGCCTTTTCACAAACTAAAAGATACTATGAAGTCTCTGTGCTCAAAATAGTATGAAGGGCCATGCATTTGCATAAGTAATACCAAGAAATAGAAAGACTATAAATCAATCTTCTTATATATGGGACTTTATTATGACAAAGGTAATGTTTCTATACAATGGGAAAAATGATTATTTAATAAATAGTAATATCATAGAAAACCACCCATTCAAAAGAAATAAACTCGGGCCCTTTTATTACACCACATGCAAGGAGAAATTTCAGACCAACTAAAAGTTTTAAATGTAGTCAGTTAAAAAAATAGGAGATGCTTATAAAATATACAGGTTTAGGATAATTTTCTATCCAAAAATAGGAAAAAATATGTGACTATGTGAAAAATATTTCAGTGAGTTTAACAAAGGACACCATAAATAAAAACAATAGAAAACAAAAACTGATAGATTAGAAAATATATATGCAACCTGTATAGTAGATAAAAGGTTACTATGCCATATAAAGACATACATATATATGACTTATGGTGTCATTAAAAAACTACAGAGGAGCATATTTAAATGTTCAATAAACAGAAATGAAAATTAAATTATAAGAATATTTCATTTAGGTTAATAAGACTGGGAACATAAATAATGAAAATTTTTTTAGGGGAATAAGTGCACTCAAATACGGCAAATGTGCATTGTTACAGCTTTTTTCTTTTTGTTTTTTTTTAACATAATCTTGCAACATTTATTCAGATTGAAAATACACATCTCCTTCAACCCAGAGATCCATCTTTTTGGAATCAGCTATTTAAAAATACCAGAACTTAAGGATATAAGTATAAGGATACACATTATACACACACACACACACACACACACACACACACACATACATAAATACATGCGCACACACACATTCCTATTCATTGCATCATAGTAGTTTCACCCTCTCTCGTTCCCTTCCTCACACACACCATCTGGAAATGAAATATATACTATCAATAGACCAATAGGGAAATGCTTATAGCATTACAGAATTATGCCACCATTATAGCAAAGCACAGATCATTATGCAACTATAAAAATACAGAGAACTATAAAAATTAACTTTGAGTGGATTGATATCAATTGTTGTCAAATGAAAGAAACATGCATCTGCATGTGAGAATATGAATGCATTCAAAGATTCAAAGATTCCAGTAGGGACAGTCACTAAAATGTTAGCGATGATTAGATCCATGTTTTATGCCTCATACTTTTCCATATCCTTCAAGTGTTATATAATGAGAATTGCATCATTTATATAATGAAAATTAATAAAGCTACTTGCAATACTAAGAGGTATTGGTGTAACTATACCTTATTTTTCTTATTTAAAAATATATTTCAAAATAACTTACTGCTTCCATCAGCTGCTAGTCAAAGAAAAAAGAAAAAATTACTTACAGACCATTATTTAAAAGAACTTTGATATAATTTAGCAAAACTGAAAGCAAGGCACACATTCTCTTTGTGCCTTCCAACTATTCCAAGAAAGAACAAAGAAGACAGAACTTTGGCTGTACATTTAATAAAGAAAACAAATTAAAGGAGAGTGTTCTGCATTGGGACATTTGAATCTCAGTGGCAGCTGCCAAATTAAAAAAATACATAAAGTGCCATAGATCATGGCGCAGCAGCGTCCCTCTGCATCGGCTCCACAGGCCTGCAGCCGTCCTCACTGCTGCCCATGCTGTGGGTGTCCTTCATTTCTCTTTGAATGTGACCAGGCCTCCTGAATGAGAACACTAGGTGGCACGCCTGCCAAGCTCTGAAACGCCATTAAACACCAGGAAGAAATGCCATTATATTCTATTTGAAGATCCTGTTTTCCCCCTCTAGGCTAAGGAGGCATTCTCTAACACACACTGCCTCTGAGTCTCTCTACCAAGATCCAAAAGTGTGTGTGAGGCCACTAGGAAGTAAGGACTCTTAGAAATAGAGGTGCCTGGGAAAGAGCATGTAATCTGATTCTCCTTGTGGGTCACCTGCAAACTGGTGATTGTGAATTCTCAAACCCTCACTGCAGAGAGGAATTTCATAAAAAGGATTCTATTTCTGTTAAACCAATTTTAGCAGGTGAGTCTCTCCCAGCATGGCTAATTCTATGGGAAAGATGATAACTGGTCACCCCTGAAAGTAGCTGTCCTCGTGTGTCTGAGCTGCTTGCTCAGCAGCAATTTTAGACCTGACTCTGGGGAATGCCCAAGTGACAAGCCAGGACTCAAATCAGCCCCCATCACTGGCTGTGTTCCTGTGGGCTGAGCAGGCATCACATGTGACTTTGCTAAAATTTGGAGGAACTTAATATTCCTCAAGTTCTACTCTCAACCTACTTATTTGGAGACTAATTTGGCTGTTTATACTCAGTAGAACATTGTCAAGTTCTGTCAAAGTATTGCATGTGGATATGGCTATGTCTTCAAAAGGACCTACATAATCCTTCAATAACCAGTATTATGAGACAAGAAATGAGTCATCGCTCAGGTTTTGGGGGCCTCACTGGGGTGAAAGTGTCAGCCTCTGATCAAGAAGCATTTTTTTTTTTTGCGTTACCAAATGTAGCATTTACTTACAAGGAATGTATTGTGAATAGCTTTTCAGTTTTCATTTTATCTGGGTGTTTGGTTTCACTGAGTTGCATAATCTCTTCCTCTTCTGTCTTAAATGCAGTTTGAAAACAGCCTGCAGTTCAGTGGTGCCTGATTGGATGACATACGTTTTCTATTTGAATCCGTATCCTCTGCCAGCCAGGCTTTTTTAGCAGCCTAGACCAATGTTTTCTTCATCTTTAGTCTTTGGCCCAAACTATGCCATGCCTTCCCCAGGACACCTCCTCCTTGTATGCCTTTGCCATGACAGATGGAGCCCATCCACCAGGCTTTGAACACCAAGGTTTGGACTGGTAGCTCTCCTGACCAGGAGTGTCTAGCAGCTGCTGCCTATCCTCGGACCCCAGCCCGAGGGCCTTCCCCTCCAGCCTGCTGTTGAGCTCT
Organism: Lipotes vexillifer; assembly: GCF_000442215.2. NCBI lineage: Eukaryota > Metazoa > Chordata > Mammalia > Artiodactyla > Lipotidae > Lipotes > Lipotes vexillifer. Next base: position 66,426 of record NW_006785407.1, on the reverse strand, counting down.
GGTGCAGTACCCAGCCCTCTGATCACATTGTAAGTGTTCTTGCTAGAAAAAGCCAATCTGATAGAAGTCAGAAGAGTGGGTGCCTTAGGGGGTGTGAATAATTGAGTAGCAGTCAGCATGAGAGAACTTTCTGGAAAAGGTCTAAAACTGTATTTAGATGGGAGTTATACTAGTGAATAAGTAAAAATGTCACTGAAGATATATGCCTCTGATTATATATGAACTACAAGCACAGACAGTATCACCTGCCAAAGTCTATCATTATTTGCCCATTCGGCTCATCTCCACAGTTGCCATTGCCTCAATTTACTGATTTAACACATGCAGGAAGCATGCTCTCCTTTGCAGAGCTTTTGACATAAACAACGTCAATGTAGCAAACAGATATAGCCCATGAGGGGAACTAATGGCTTTGCATTTAACGTTTGCTCCCCTCTTTCTTCCTTTTTATTGAGCAAGATAATTTCAGTAAGGAGATAGTTCTCTTTGTCTTTTTTTTTCTGTGTGTGTGTGTGTGTGTGTGTGTGTGTGTGTGTGTGTGTGTGTGTGTTTAGCAAAGCCTATTTCGTAGGATGCACATTGGATGCCACAGCTGGAAGCCTTTGTGTTACATGTGAGATTCATTGCAATGGCATATTTGAAGTGATTTTTCTTTATTGTGATTTTCTGTGAATTTGTGATTCTCTGTGGCTGTACTGAGAAAGTGACAGGAGAGAAGGATTGTTACTATGATCAGCGTGTTTTCCCCAAATAAATATTTTCACTTTTGAAAGTTATCAGAGGTCTTGAAGGTAACATAAACATATAGTCACACACCACAAACCTTATTTAAATGCCACCAAATAAAATGGTCAGCCCCAAAACAGGCTTGAGAAAAGACCTGTGCACTGTGATAATCAGACAATCCTAAATGAATATTTTTTCCTCCTTTTTTAATCTTTTCCCCTTCCCCACACTAACCAGATTGATATGTGGTATTTTTAATTTGTTCCAATCAACTAGTTTTCAAAATTTATAGCAGGAAACTAACTTGACCAACATATTAGTAGCCTAATTAACTGTATCTTAGCTTTTGGGGTGAAAGAGCAAATGTATTATGCAACTAAGGACACTAGACTCCCTTCCCCCTCCTATATCTCAATGAATCAATTCATCATTCATTCATTCCACATACATTAACCAAGTGCATAGGAAGTGCATAGCAGCCCTAACAAAAGCAGAAAAGATAGAGACCAAGGAAACAACAGATAACAGATAAAATTTAAATAAATTAATTCCAGTTTAGATTGAATAGGCTTCATTCTCAGGTGAAAATATGTTTAACCAAATGAATCCCTTCAACCATCTAGAGGCTTGTTTATATATTTACACAGTTTGATTCAAGAAAGGATATAAAAATGTATAGCTGAATCATTATGCTGTACAGCTGAAACTAACACAATACTGTTAACCAACTATACTCCAATATAAAAATTAAAAAAACAGAATGGAACATTAAGAAAAAAAAATAAAAAGAAATATTTTAAGCAATAAGTTAAATATTCTTGATTAAACTGAAGAATCTGTGAAAGACACAAATCACCAAAAATGACTCAAGAAGAAATAAAAATAATAACACACAGAATAGCACAATATCTACTAAAGAAATTAAATAATACCACTCAAGTTAGAAACCATCTTCTTATTTGATATTCATTTAAATCAGTCTCACATTTAGTGAATCTAATTTAATCTTTTAAATTCACATGAAATAGCCTCGCATAGTATTTTTAATGTTTTATCACTGAGAAATTCTTATCTCATGGTACTTACCATTCAGTCACTCAACATCAGCAGTTTTAAAAATATGAAAATAGCATTTAATAATAAAAATCCACTCATATAAAAAAAGAAAGGATATGAAGTAGCCTATAACAATACACCTAAGTGAAGATATATCTGTGGGGACGGGGAGCTGACCCAGGGCAATAAGAGCGGAAAACGTTTGATAAAAGCTGGTGGTGATGTTCCTAAACCAGGTCAAGCAGCCAAGTTTTATATGTTTGCTAGGGGAGGGCACTTGTTTTTTTTTCTAAGCTTTCAAACAATCATAGCAAAGGGGGAAATGGTATTAGCTACATAAAACACATAAACCATTTCCTTATTTTATTGCTATTTCTGATTCTGAAACTAGAGAATAATTCTCATAAATAAGTGGATGCTTCTTCCGTAGTGTGTTAAACAACCCCTCAATGGGTGTTGGGTAGGTAGTAGGTTTTAAATATTTCTTGAATTAAAGGGGCTAGGGAAGTTAAAAAATGGAGAAGAAAGAAACATAAATAATTAAATAGGGGGTCAAGCTTGGACTAATATTGATGGTGTGTTGTGAATGGACCACAGAATCCAAACTGGTACACCTGAGAGACAAAATGACAATAACAATAATAATAATAATAGCAATAATAGAAACATGGGAAGGGGAGGGGAAGGAAATAAGAATTCTGATCAACCACTAGGCGTCAGGCCCTGAACACATTGACTTATGTACATTTTAGTATTTATTCCAGTATTACTTAGCAGCCTCCACTACCTCTGTCCAGGAGGGAAGCCACAGACACACAGAGTTTTAGACACAGGAGAGATGCTAAAATAATGTAGCCAAGGGTCCTCATTTCAAAGGTGAGAAAAGACTCTCAAAAAGATTAAGGGTCTTGTTAAAGGTCACAAATCTAGGGAGAAGCATTTGGTTATGTTGCTATCAAAAACAGAAAATAAATTCTCACTTTGGCAATGAGTCAGATATGAGTGAGATATTAATCCCAGAATATACATAAACAGAATATCAGTGGTCTGAGTTCTCAGCTTTTCTCCTCTTGTTTTTACCAAACCCCACAAATAACGCATGTAGGAAGAAGGGAATTATGTACAAAATCACTTATCTTTACACATTTACTCTGCATCCTCCAGTTTCCACCCTGGAGAAGAACAGGGGTCGGCATGTTCCCTGCTGCGCTCTCGGTGTGCTAGCTCTCTGCTTGGTTGTTGAAATATCTTAAACTGTAGTTATTAAACTCACATGTTGCTTGGAGTTCAAACATCACGCTTAACACTGATTCCATAGTTAGAATGGAATAAACTTGATGAGAAGTGCCATATTCAGAGATGTCCAATATAAACTTATATAATTGAAATGCTGTTTCACTTGTAGCCGAGGTCTCAGCCTGAGGACACACAGCACCTGCCCTAGTTTCAGTCATGCCCATGAGGCCTGCCTGGAGGGTGGGAGGGGCTGATATAGGAGAAGTCAACTTGCAAAAGTCACCTGGGAAAGACCTCCTTGTAAGTGAGGAGGGTGTCCAGGCACCCAAGCATGAGGCAAATACATCACTTGAATTTAGAAGATGGGATGGCCAGTTATTACCCCTCAGTCAGCTGCCACGGCTCATACTGACTTTCTAACAAGAATCTGTGAGAAGCACCAAAGGACTTTCTTTTTCTTACTAAAACACATATATAAAGCTTATAAGAGTGCATTTTGGGACAAATGTCAAAGATTGTACCAGGTCTGAATATCCAACTGCTTACTTTGCATCTCTACCCGTATTTCCAAAAGGCAGATAGAACTCAAAATGTCCAAAACCATACTCAGTGATTGTTTAACTCAAACCTATTGATTTCTCAGTGTTTCATGTCTTTTTTTTTTTTTTTTTGCGGTCCGCGGGCCTCTCACTGTTGCGGCTTCTCCCGTTGCGGAGCACAGGCTCCGGACGCGCAGGTTCAGCGGCCATGGCTCCCGGGCCCAGCCGCTCCGCGGCACGTGGGATCCTCCCGGACCGGAAGATCTGGTCGAACCCGTGTCCCCTGCATCGGCAGGTGGACTCCCAACCACTGCGCCACCAGGGACGCCCAGTGTTTCATGTCTTAATAAATGACATCAACATCAACCTGGTTTCCCAAGCCGCCTCTGCTACCTTCATATTTTCTATGACGAAACTACATTTCATTCCTCTGATTCCCTTCTCTTCTCCACGCTCTACGGCCCCTACTTTTCTTAGTTTCTCTTTTTTGCTCTGGGTCACTGCTTGTGATGCTTCTCCTGACCAGAAAGCTCTGCCAATACCTGCATCTCCCAGCACGATTTTGGCCATTTTCTCAAACCTGGCAGACTCCACCCGGGTAGAGGGTATTATGGCAGGTGCACACTCCCTTTGGGAACCCATGGGCACAGGCAAAATCTCAGCGGCAGCCCTGTGGAGCCACTTTGTATCTGCTAAGATTCGGAATCGCTGGCTAATCAAATCAGTAGTTTGTGGTGCGTACCTGTGCCAGATGGCTTCTCCTTATTCCTCTAGACCTACTCACTTCACTTCTCCATAATGCTGTCTGCCTAGAGAGGTCACTCCCCTACCCCGCCAGAGGTGGTAACAGATTATGGCTCAATGAGATTTTGGATTCTGATATGTGAGCTGTAAAAGTTCCAGCGCCCTTCTCCCAAGGCAGCTGTGGTGAAGCCCATCTATTGGAGGCTCCCCAATGCTTTGCTACTGGACTGTCCCTGATGTAATTAGCCTCCCAACTTGATTGGGAGCCTTTGAAAGGAGAAGTGCTTTGGACCTCTTTTATTGTACCATATAACAATGTTGTGCTTTTATCATGGTGAATCTAACAATTGTTCCTTAAGATAACTTCAATCATTGTAATTCAAAATGTGTTTGTGTCTTAAATTTAATTTGCAATTGAATAATTATTGTATTATTTGAGACACTCAAAGTAAGGTCCTGTGTAAACTACTTTTCATTTACTTCTAAAGCCCATTATTATTGGGTCATTTCTGCCAACTTTTACAATATCTGACAAGTTACTACTGGCGCTTTTCGGCTTATTTGAAGAAATGGTTACAAAAAGGATTTCTATAAATGCATGAGTACTAGAGTAATGTACATTTGCATTTCATTGAAAAAACTGTATCTTCCACAACACAGTGGCCTCGAATTGACCAGATTTCTTGCCCAGCAATGCTGCACTGCATTTGGCTTTTTTTTTTTTTTTTTTTATTTTATTTTTTTTTTTTTTGGCTGCTTTGGGTCTTCATTGCTGCATGTGGGCTTCTCTAGTTGCAGCAAGCAGGGGGTACTCTTCATTGCAGTGCGGTGGCTTCTCTTGTTGCGGAGCACGGGCTCTAGGAGCACGGACTTTTTTGCTGTACGCGGGCCTCTCACTGCTGTGGCCTCTCCCATCGCGGAGCACAGGCTCCGGACGCGCAGGCCCAGCGGCCACGGCTCACAGGCCCAGCCGCTCCGCGGCACGCGGGACCCTCCCGGACCGGGGCACGAACCCGCGTCCCCCGCATCGGCAGGCGGACCCTCAACCACTGCGCCACCAGGGAAGCCCTGCATTTGGCTTTTGAATGTGGGGGGCATGATGTGTTCTCACATCGAGAATTATATGCACTAGAAGGTGGCTGCTATCTAGATGGGGAAACACAAGAAGATGGAGAAGTAACAAGATTCTAAGGAGAAAGGTGTGGCTTTGAGGGGGTCTTCTGTCAGGGAACCTGGTCTACAGCCAAGAGTGACCTGAGACAAAGTTCCTAAGGGCACATAACCCTCACAGGCCCCGTGTCTTCTGACAGCTAACCTTCTGGCCCAGTGTCTTCACTAACCCACACTGGGGATGTCCCTAAACTCACAGATGGCAGCCTATGAAATGGGTTCCTCGGTGAAAGAAGTTCACCTCTTTGCCTGCCTCAGTATGGGATGGGAGAGACTGTAAGCTTCTGTGTCATAAAAACCAAATTTTCACATGCCACGGTACACATATCTGAAGGAATTCAACATGGTGACAAAACAGTGAACTGTGACGCACCCAGCCTCAGGCCTAGTTGCTGATTTGTCTTTACTGGCTGTGATCAAGGCAGGACCACCTCATTTCTAGGCCTCCAGCTCATAAACCATGAAATATTTCTGAACTTTGACTCGGTCCAGTGTGACTTCCTCTGAGCCCCGACCACACATCTCATTTCTGAAACAGCTGAATAACCACAGCTCTCTCGCCTTTTATCCACTCCTCATTCTCCTTAGTTATAGAAAATACACTTAAAATATAAAATCCAAATAGGCCCATCTTACTGACCCAACCAGAATGGGCTAAACCATTCCTGACCAACAGAATTCTATGATAACAGGTATGCTCTATATTTATGTTACAATAAAATAATAAACACATACACTGCCCTTTCCTTCTCTTCATCACTCTTCCAAAATCTCCTTCTTTGAGCTTTCCCACCTCTGACTTTCCCTCCATCCTGATGCTCCAGTGAAGTTAAAGGTGCACACTCCACATGTACTTTAAAATTTCAGAAATGTGCATATTTAGAGTAATATGTTCAGGTGGAGAAACACTTGTCTGTAGATCTTTGAGAAATGTAAAGCCAACCATTGTGGCATTTATTTCAAAACTCTTGTACATAAGACTGTAATCTAAAACAAACAAACAAACGCAAAAAAACTATGCTTTTTCCACCTTGGGCTTCTCTTCTGACAAACCTTAAGAAAGCCTCATCTAATAAGACAAAATTGACATTGTTATGAAATTTACAGAGGGTTCTGTGTTTCTGAACATATAAATTGACATTTTCCTAGATTTGTGATGTTAGTTAGCATGTATTTCACCTAAACTAACACCACAGCACATTTTCCAATCTTACAGAGTTTCTTTTTCTCATTGGAATTTCCCAAGTTCAACATAATACATAGCCATTTGAAAGCAAATATTCCGTAAATTTCAACTTGTAACAAGTGAATTTGCAATGTTTTCTTCCAGTTACTGACAGACCAGAATCAAATATAGAAACTAATATTTGTACCAATATTACTTACTCCCATTCCCCTTCAAAATCGTAGCTTTCCAAATATGAGAAACAAAAATTCATTGCTGAAAATAATGTTCCAAATGAAAACTAAAATAATTTAAGTCCATATTAAAAGTCATTAATGTTGCCTAAGAAAACACTAGGAAGGACAACATTTCAGGTTAAGAGTGTAAAACTCCAGTGTTCCCTGTGTCCTTCATTATAAGTGATTTGAAGATCTTTTTCTCCCCAGGAAAGACTGGTGAGCAATAGCTTAGTCTAAATGACAGCAGCCCTGTGGTATCAAGGGCCCACATTTCAGCTAATCTGCAGTTCTTATTATCTTGATCCATGAGATGGAATTTAATAGATGGCTGGAATGTCTATAACATGAAATTTAGCGAAGAACACGTCAGCGGCATCTGTGGCCTCAGCAAAGACGGAGCCTTCAAAATATAAATCAAAGAAAATATAAGAGCATCTCAGAAGAAAAGGGTGACAGTGATCCTGCACATTTAAAATATTTTAAATACCTTAGGGAACCCATGGAGCAAGCAGTGTTAAAAATAATGATGTGCCAACTAAAGTTGTTTTTTTTTTTAACATCTTTATTGGATTATAATTGCTTTACAATGCTGTGCTAGTTTCTGCTGTATAACAAAGTGAATCAGCTATACGTATACATATATCCCCATATCCCCTCCCTCTTGCGCCTCCCACCCACCCTCCCTAACCCACCCCTCGAGGTGGTGACAAAGCACTAAGGTGATCTCCCTGTGCAATGCAGCAGCTTCCCACTAGCTATCTATTTTACATTTGGTAGTGTATATATGTCCATGCCACTCTCTCACTTCTTCCCAGCTTACCCTTCCTCCTCCCTGTGTCCTCAAGTCCATTCTTTACATCTGCATCTTTATTCCTGTCCTGCCCCTAGGTTCTGCAGAAACTTTTTTTTTTTTTTTAGATTCCATAAATATGTGTGAGCATACAGTGTTTGTTTTTCTCTTTCTGACTTACTTCACTCTGTATGACAGACTAGGTCCATCCACCTCACTACAAATAACTCAATTTTGTTTCTTTTTATGGCTAATATTCCACTGTATATATGTGCCACATCTTCTTTATCCATTCATCTGTCGATGGACACTTAGGTTGTTTCCATGTCCTGGCTATTGTAAATAGTGCTGCAACGAATATTGTGGTACATGACTCTTTTTGAATTATGGTTTTCTCAGGGTATATGCCCAGTACTGGGATTGCTGGGTCGTATGGTAGTTCTATTTTTAGGTTTTTAAGGAACTTCCATACTGTTCTTCATAGTGGCTGTATCAATTTACATTCCCACCAACAGTGCAAGAGGGTTCCCTTTTCTCCAAACCCTCTCCAGCATTTATTGTTTGTAGATTTTTTGATGATGGCCATTCTGACCGGTGTGAGGTGATACCTCTTTGTAGTTTTGATTTGCCTGTCTCTAATGATTAGTGTTGGCAATCTGTATATCTTCTTTGGAGAAATGTCTATTTAGGTCTTCTGCCCATTTTTGGATTGGGTGTTTGTTTTTTTGATATTGAGCTACATGCACTGCTTGTATATTTTGGAGATTAATCCTTTGCCAGTTGCTTCATTTGCAAATATTTTCTCCCATTCTGAGGGTTGTCTTTTCGTCTTCTTTATGGTTTCCTTTGCTGTGCAAAAGCTTTTAAGTTTCATTAGGTCCCATTTGTTTGTTTTTTGTTTTCATCTCCATTTCTCTAGGAGGTGGGTCACAAAGGATCTTGCTGTGATTTATGTCAAAGAGTGTTCTTCCTATGTTTTCCTCTAAGAGTTTTATAGTGTCTGACCTTACATTTAGGTCTTTAATCCATTTTTAGTTTATTTTTGTGTATGGTGTTAGGGAGTGTTCTAGTTTCATTCTTTTACATGTAGCTATCCAGTTTTCCCAGCACCACTTACTGAAGAGGCTGTCTTTTCTCCATTGTATATTCTTGCCTCCTTTATCAAAGATAAAGTGACCATATGTGTGTGGGTTTACCTCTGGGCTTTCTACCCTGTTTCATTGATCTATCTTTCTGTTTTTGTGCCAGTACCCTACTGTCTTGATTCCTGTAGCTTTGTAGTATAGTCTGAAGTCTGGGAGCCTGATTCCTCCAGCTCCATTTTTCTTTCTCAAGACTGCTTTGGCTATTCGGGGTCTTTTTGTCTCCATACAAATTGTGAAATTTTTTGTTCTAGTTCTGTGAAAAATACCATTGGTAGTTTGATAGGGATTGCCTTGAATCTGTAGATAGCTTTGGGTAGTATAGTCATTTTCACAATGTTGATTCTTCCAATCCAAGAACATGGTATATCTCTCCATTTGTTTGTATCATCTTTAATTTCTTTCATCAGTGTCTTATAGTTTTCTGCATACAGGTCTTTTGTCTCCTTAGGAAGGTTTATTCCTAGGTATTTTGTTCTTTTTGTTGCAATGGTAAATGGAAGTTTTTTCTTAATTTCTCTTTCAGATTTCTCATCACTAGTGTACAGGAATGCAAGAGATTTCTGTGTATTAATTTTGTATCCTGATACTTTACCAAATTCATTGATTAGCTCTAGTAGTTTTCTGGTAGCATCTTTAGGATTCTGCATGTGTAGTATCCTGTCATCTGCAAACAGTGACAGTTTTACTTCTCCTTTCCCTATTTGGATTCCTTTCATTTCGTTTTTCATCTCTGATTGCTATGGCTAAAACTTCCAAAACTATGTTGAATAATAGTGGTGAGAGTGGGCAACCTTGTCTTGTTCCTGATCTTAGGGGAAATGGTTTCAGTTGTTCACCATTGAGAACAATGTTGTACCAACTAAAGGTTTTTAACTCTCTGCTAAGAGAGGAGGTGATGTAGCAGAATGAGAAAATCCTCAGATTGTTTCCATACCATATGGGTTCAAGCTAGAGCCCCACCTCATACTATCTCTTTGGTAATTCTCTTTTTCTCTGATGCTTGTAGGGTTTTCTCAGGTATAAACTGATAGTGATACCTACTTTTCCCAATTAACATGGTTGTCTTATAAATCAACATGATGCACATGGAAATACTTTTTAAACTGTTAAAGGCTCTACAGATTCAGCTTATGTAATAGAGCAGTACATCAAAGGTTTCAACTGGAGCACCAGATACAATAGAGGTGGTAAACCAAGAGAGGTGCTGATTCCATATACAGATTTATGAATCTAAAAACTAGAGATAGAATTTTAAAAATAGACTTTATTATTTTGGAGAAATTTTAGGCTCGCTGCAAAACTGAGTGGAAAGTACAAAGTTTCCATACACCTCTGACCAACACACGAAACAGTTTTTGAAATTTGTCACCTACATTGTATATGTAAAGAGTTGTGTGTTGGATACTGAGTGGAGATCATTTGGATCTCCACTAGTTTGGAGTAGTTTGGAGCCAGTAGTGTGGAGTCACTTGTTAGTATGAGTAAACTAAGGCTTCTCCTAACTAGTTTCATGAACTGTATTTCTATCTAGTGTCAAAATGACCCAGAATTTTCTTTAAATCTTCAGTTGTGCTTTGGGAATTGCATATTAATTTAGAAAGTCATCCTAATAAACATCCACTGCCCTACTGCCTAGGAAATCACCTATAGTTAATCAGACACAGCCATCATTTAAAGCTGGCATTATCATCTCATGGACAGATGAGCTTTTTCCTTCATAATCTGTTAAAAGTTAAGTGAAAAACCATGTTTTTTTCTCTTTCTTACTGAATAGGATATCCTATTTAAAGTAGTTTGTGTAGAAGGTCAGTGTAAACAAATGTGATATAATCTGTAAATTGTGTAATGTTGCCATAAAGTTAAGATTTAAGCTTTGAATAAACAGACATAGTAAAGATGGTATATGTGTGTGACCACAAAAATGAATGGAGTGTGACCAAAAAAATAAAGGACTCTGTTAATTGGGTACCCTTTACTCTACTCCATTTCTAGACTCAGTGCCTCAAGGCAAGGACTATGGCTTTTCCACCTTTGTGCTTTAGCATAGTGCCTGATGCATAGGAGATGTTTATACCTGTGTGGTGGAATAAATGAATAACTGAACAAATGGCATCATAGTTACTGTTTTCCTTAACCTATCTGTAATCTTAGAGTAGGAATGAACTTTATAGTCATCCAATCTAAATTCCCTCCTGATAAAAAAACTTGCTCTTATAATATATACTTGGTGTTTGGTTATCTGTCTTCTGCTAGACGACCTTTAGTAATGGAGGAACAATTGCTTTTCCAGTTAGCTAGCTCTCTTCATTGTATGGCACTCTAATTGAAGAGACTTATTTGACCTAAAAATCTGTCTTCACCCATAAATTGTAGCTCTGCTCTCTGAAAATAAAACAAAATCTTAGGAATCTTCCATCTGTCAGCCCTTCATATGTTTAAAGCGGTTAAAATGATTCACTTCCTAGGTCTTCCTTTCTCTACTAAACTCATGGCTTTCAAATGTAAGAAAGGCAGAAAGTATCTCCTTCCCTCAATGAAATTCACTTTTCTATGAACAGCTTCAGAGTCACAAGTGGTAGAGCAAGAGTATGAAAGAAAAATCATTATTAGAATCGGGATATATTGGGAAGCAAGACCAGCAGCTACTGTTTGAACTTGGATAGGACTTGTGTGGACAGGCTAAGACTGACTGAAAATATTCTCAAGAAGAAGACTGAACTGTAGAAAGGTAAAAGGGGCAATGCAGATAGGTACTTCTTCACGGAACAGTGATGGTGTGAAGCCTGGAGAGTCAAGAGGTGTGGTTAGAAATGACAATTCAGAGAGAGCAAGTGTGGTAGCCACCAGTCAGGAGCTGAGAACACAGGATTGTTCATGATGGGGCTTGCTGAGCTCTTGAGCCTTGATGCCCAGTGGTAATTCTCATAAAGCAGCTCCAGGCAGTTCCAGTACAAGCACGGTTATAACAGGGCTCAGAGAGGCAAGTGGCCCTTGCAGGTCTCATGCCGAGGACTCGAACTTCGTTAGTATCATGCCTCCAACAAGCCAGTAGAGCCAACTAGTCACTGAAAAACTGTCATAATCCACGAGAGCCTTCTCTGTAATTTCATGATTTCCTATTTTCCAGGTGTACCGATGCTCTTCTGTTTTCTCCTCACTAAAGGAAAACACCTGTGTGTCACTGTCCATTTCCCAAATCTCCATTCCCACTTTAGGAAATGTAGTCTAATAAATTTAGTTCTTTTTGGGAAAAGCCTGCAGAGTAAGGCTCTACTCTCTCTCCATAGTAGTAAGAAAACAAATGTAACTTAATATGGATGTTTCAGTTAGAATGTAACTCTGTTTCCCCAGATTTAATTCTCAGTTTGGTTCCTTCCTCACGGTGGACCCAAGTGAAGTCAATTGACCTCTCCATTTCTCATATGGCTTCAATGATACATTTATGCAGGTAGCTTGATATTCCCACATGGAAAATGGCTTGCCTGCATAAGTACCAATGTTTCTGTTAAATAACTGAAAAAACATAGCACAGTCCTGATCTGCACTCTCTTGCCTAATTCTGTAGGTCTCTCAATGCGACTCTTCTGCCCCTCACATTTTATTAGCGCTAGATAATATGCTCATTCTTTATAAAGCACTGACAAAGGATCTACTATAGAGTACGACAGAGCTACTAAATTCTGTTTATCTTTCCCCAATGAGGTTTTTAGGCCATTTTCTTCTTAAGCAAAGAACAAATAACCCACTGCCCTAAAGATCTTTCTTTTTTCTTTCCACAATTCTTGATAATGCTTCTAAGTGGTCAAATGGATAATATACCAATTTCATTCTGTAGAAAACCAGGGAGATACATTTATGTGTAGAAACAACCACTGAAACAACAGTGGCATTTCACACACAAAAACAAGTTCAAGGCTGGCCAAATCCCTTGTGTAGCCATAGTGATACAAATAGAGTATATAACAGTAAAATTTAGACTTAGTAAAGAAATTGATGAGTCCATGAAAGTGATCTAAAATAATTATGCATTTACAAATACGGCAGCCATTAGTGATTTGCCCATCCAATGTCCATCTCATCTTCTCTCCTTATTTGCAGAAGTATAATTTTGATTGGAGAAGCAATGGACCGAAACCCTCGGATAAACTGGCCTAAGCCAATTATGGCTATCCTGTTTGCCTTTGGGAAACACTTGCTTTTCAAGCTTCCTTTGTAATTATTAGTGGGTCTATGACAAAGTTATAAACAATGTGATGTAAGGGGAAGACTGAAAAGAGGCTTCTAAAAATTATCAATATTATTACTTCCTTTTACAAATAAACAAGACAGGCATGGCTGTTCCCCGTTGTCCTGCCCTGCCTGCAGATCCAATACCACGATACCTGGTTCTGTGACATGAAGGATGGTGGATAGTAATGGTACAAACAACCCAGTCAATCCTTAAGACAACACTTAAGTCCTTATGGAGTAAGCCGCTGATGAAAGGGTGTTCTATCACTGCCGGTTAACAGAATTGTTAACCAATAAACAAAGCAACCCTGTTTTAAAACATGATACATTTAACTACAACTTAAAATGAAATAATAGAGTATATAATAAACTTTCTTTAAAAAATCTTATCTTTTCCTTTATGTTTTATAAATGTATTTAGGCTGTAATTTTTGTCAAATGTCCTTTGTAGTCCCAACAAATACTTCTCTTGCAATTGTTTTAACGCTATCATTCTGAACAATGAATAAAATTCTATGTAGCACAACCAAATTCCAATTAAACAGATTAATGACCACATGTCAGTATTGACTGACAGACTTTGGAAAACTATCGTACTTTCCATATGAAGTAAATAACAATATGTACCTCATTGCCATAACCATACATATACATGAAACTAGAACACTATTCAAACAACATAACAATTAAATGGGATATTCAGGTAAACTGCTTTAGATCTTGGTTTCTGGTAAACATTCAATAATAGCTATTAATAATACTCATTCCTCATGATATATATAAATATATATATATTTATATACACACACATACATATACACACAATAAACCAAAGTATTTGGTTTTATTGGTTTATTCCTTTGGGAATAAGGAAATAAAGAATTCAACACATTTTTTTAAATATATACGCATACATTTCAGAATAGCATGATTTAAATTTCCTGCCCACGGTTTTGAGATTTTCACACTAGCATCATAGGTCAGGAGTAAGGCTGGGTATCAAAGGACAAACTGTGAGACATTACAGCACGACAAGGGTACATGCCTGGTAAGGGCCCATCTTTCCAGGGACTTCTGATGCTACTGGGTGTTCTAAAAATATGATCTGGGGATATGCATCTGCAAGATTATTTTCTTTTTCCTCTTTCTTAAAGATTTGTAAAGTAAAATCATTATTTTAAAAAAGTCAGCTACTAATATAGTATAGAGAGTCACCAAAAAAGAAGCAGTGAAAGGCTGCCTCCACTGGAGTCCAACTGAAAATTATTAGCCTGATTGAAATGTCAATGTTTTACCAACACTGACCAACATTTATGCAGGATTCAATTTATTGAAATCACTCCAACTAATAACATATGACCAAAGAAAATTTTAGTTCTAAAATATTAAGCATACGATAAAGGTTCTCAATGTAGGAATTTCTACAGTTGAAATATCATAACATAGTGAATAGTGAACATAACATAGTGACTAGCTGTTGGCTAAAGTTGCCTGCAGCTCAGCTGGATAGCATTTTACTTATTTCATACACAGTTTTATATGTATATATAGCGTTTTATCTATTTCAATAGGCAACTTTATATTTTTTCACTTTTTGTTTGTAAACTCTTTATTAAATGTTTATATCATTGTAATATAGCAAAAATGAACTGTTTTCCAATCCACAAGAACATATTTATTGTTTTTGTTTGTTTTTCTAATGAGAAGTTCCCTTGGTTTACTAATAACTGTCTCTAGTTCTTCAGAAACAAACACTTCCATCTATGATTGTGACTCGAATGACTGCTGGCTGATTACTCTCACTCAAGGATGTTGGCATTACGCCTCAGAGGCCCCCAGTTACTTCTAGAACCCCCAGGTGAGTGTTCCCCACACCTGACCACTACCGACTTTGCCAGCTCCGGCTGTTCTGTTTGACATTCTTGCTGTTCATCTCTTCCTCCAGCTGCTGCTTTGCCTACGCAGCTTGACCAAGAGCCAACTGAGGGGCCTCCCTGGAGTCAGCACCAATAATCATTACACAGATGTCCCGGCAAAGAGGGAAGGGCATAGCCAGATAAAGAATGGGATGCCAATTTGAATCTCAGATTTAAAAAATTAATATAGTCATGTTCCATGCAATGTTTGGGACATACTTATACATAAACAAAATATTCATTGCCTATCTGAAATCAAATTTACGTGAACACCCTGTATATTTGTGTGCTAATCTGGCAGTCCTACCCAGCATCTTCCTGGTGCCAGAATGATGCTGGGCTCCGTTCTTGTCCCCAGGCCTGCCTGGCTCTGGCTTTTGCCCTGATTCTCACACAGACTATGATGAAAAACCTCTTTTGTCCACTCTTTGCTCTCACTCTCCCCTGAACCATGGGGCTCAAGACAAGTCCAAGGAGCCATTCTGTCCATTCTCCTTTTCTCTCATCTACAGTTTTATTACATTTGTGACTTTATTATGTACGTAAGAGTAGGTTTTGATATTAAGGGAAGTAAGTAGACTCCTGGTCAACAATTAATCTCTAACAAATATTAAGTTTAGGAACAGTTATACATTTAGAGTATATTTCTTAATAAATTTCCTCACATAAATTGTTCCTAATCTATAAACCAATTGTAAATAAAGTCCATCATGTCAGGCATTTGTACAACTTATTCTATTTATTTCACCATTTATCATCAGAAACCTTTTAGCTTTAATGCTATTCCAGGGCAGAGTATCTTATTAGAGTGGCAAAGATAAAGTTCTTTTTGAGTTAAAGTAATTACAGTGATTGTAGGGGAAAAAAAATCATCCACAGTTCGTGGCTGCGGTAATCTCCTGGGTTCTGATTCATTTTAAGACTAATAAACTGGGTGCAAACAAAAAGATGTTAATAGCGGATAACTCAGGTTACCTAGAGTTTGTGCTGGAGGAATTAACAATTTGTAACTTAACCAGAACTGAAGTGCCCTAGAGGTGTAAGTTTACAATGTGAGTTCAGCAGTTGCTTCAATGTGTTTTTGGTAGAAAATCAAAAGTTTTCTTCACTTGAAGAAATGACAATAAGAGCTAGTGGTTTCTAGATGTTTATTATGTGTCAGGCACTGTTCTAAATATTTTCATAAGTTAAGTCATTTAACCCTCACAGCTTTAATGAAATTTTTACTTCCAACTGATGACAAGGAAACTGAGACATAAAGAAGTTAAGCAACTTGCCCCAAGTCACACAGCCAGTAAGTGACAGAACCAGAATTCAAATGCAGAACATCTGATGGACAAAAGGACCACAGAGGCCATTCTCTCCAGGTCTTTGTTCCCAGGCAATTTAGAGCCCCATACAGTATTCCAAGGCAGAACACTATGTTCTGTGTGTTCTCTCATCTCACTTCTACATCCTTTCTATCTTGTAATTATTTTTAGAGTCAACAAATCATTTTACTCATAAACATCCTTACCATATTTTAAGCCTGTTTGCTTTTAGAAAAAGTAGTTTCTTCCTATCACAGAAGCTTTGTTTTCCACAGGAGGTACAACCCATCTAGACTGTGGGCAACGGCTGGAGTGTGATGGGAGAAGGGACAGGACATGTCATCCCAGCGTAGGAGAGAACACCGCTGGGACTCAGTGAGCAGAAGCCTGCAGGGCTCAGGAGGAGGAACCCCCTTAAGGTGATTCCCTGGGACAGAATCTTCATCTTCAACATCACATCTACCTAAATTTCACCAGCCCAGGCAAATTTTTTAACAGGTCACACAGTCTCTGGTAGTCTTGTGTTTATATACGTTGGTGCTGGGAAATCTTTGAGAGCTTGAGCTAAGAGCTTTCTTCCTCACCAGAAGGCTCGCTCTTCACCCCACACACTTATAATTTAACAACAGGACAGACAGTAGAAGGAACCATGCCTATTGACATTCTAACCTTGAATTTGGCAAGATTCCAGGAGAAAGGGAGAGGGGAACGAATCTTTAAGTCTCTCAGTGCTGTTTCTTTTTCCAATATGAATTCCTTCTTTAATGTCTAGTTATTCTAAAAACAGTGTATAGTCTACGCATCTTGGAAAACCTTATTTTTTCTGCCCACTTTTCTGAATTAAAAAAAAAAAAGGCTCTGAGCATATGATTTACACATCATTTGATTTTCCACACTAATGAGGGAAACAGTAATGACACAGGTTATTTAAAATCATTCATTTTATTATTCAAGAAGACAATCAGAGATGTATACGCATGGATAAAGCCACCTCCCTCTGTGGTCAACCCCGTGTCGTTTCTGTGTGGACCTACGTGGACCACCTTTGAACAGGCAATTGAAAACTGGCTGCCTGCCATGTTTTTCCAATCAGTTGTTGTTCGATGTTTTCCAGTGAGTGTTCATTTTTCTAAAGGCTATTTCAGTTAGTGGAAACCCTGGTCAAGGTCACCATGAATTAAAGAAGATCATTTGACTTGGAGACAGAAGAAAACCTGGTGTTTTCTGCAAGCTAATTCTCAACTTACTCTCAAGGTCAGGCCAAAACTTCAGACCTCAGTTTCCCCATCCTTAACACTGTGACAGAAATGGCTGTCCTTCTTTCTTGCCAATTTATTACGAGTTTCACATTAAATATGAAACATTTCAACAATTCAACCTTAGAGCATTACGTATGAGAGGTGGCTCATTCTCTCGCATGTAAAACTTAAATAGTGTTGAGGAAATGTTGGAATTATGAATAAATCCCCAACAACAGCAAAAAATAATTAGGAGGTTACTATTAAGACTCATGAAGGGCGTGGGGCTTATTGCAGACAGATTTCTTCTAACCAGAAAAAAAAAAATTATGATTTAAAAAAATAAACCAGGTGGGTAAGTAGGTTCCAATTTTCCTCACTGTGTATTAAAAAGCTCCCTGCAAAAGCTCAGGTAAGCCACAATCTGTTCCCTATAACTTGTCAGCTACGCATGATCCTATTTCTTTTTTCTTTTTTTTCCAGACCAGAGAAAATTGTGTACGTTGTAGATCTTTATAAATTTTGGGCAAATGAAACCTATCAGTTTTCTGTTCTCTGCTTAGAAACCCTTCTTCTTAGCAAAGTCCCACACCTGCTCCATCATTTCTAAGACTAAACTTGCAGAACTGCCAGTGTGATTAGTCAGCTGCTCACAGAGATATTGTTTGAAGGTATTACTGAGTGTGTATCTTTTGTTATTAATGAAAAAACAAAATGCCTGGTCTATTTTTTTGTTGGGTACCAGTTATGCTACATCTAGTAACTGTACTGAAACTCTGGATTAAATAAATAATCTTCAAATCATCTTTGATTCTATTTTCACCCGTATCCCCTGCATCGGCAGGCGGACTCCCAACCACTGCGCCACCAGGGAAGCCCCTCTAAGAGCATTTTTGAATGATATTTTAAATACAAGGAAAGTAGTTGAATAATAGAACATTTATTAGCAAATTTGTATAGCAAGCAATCTATCCTAAAAAACGGGCCAGGGCTTTGGAGAAATACAGAAAAGACTTTTCACTTCTGGCACCAACATTTGTTAACCATGTAACTTTGAACTCATTACTTAACTTTGTGGAGTCTCTTTATTAAAAGCATTGGATAATGATATCTACTTTTCAGGTCTGTGGTGAGAATTAGAGAAAAATACAAGTACCAGAATATAAATGTAAGGAAGGAAGTCAGTAAATTGTGGCAAAACAATCATACTTACTCTGATTAATATGATTATAAAATGCCAAATAGAATTTCTAAAGTTTGTGGATCTATTGAATCAATGTGTGAAAGTTCAAAGGCAGATGCCATCCGCTACAGGCAACACACCACGTGAGGTGTTGGAAATAATACAGGCACCCAAACTGACAAGTTATCTGATCTTATGAGGCTTACAGACTCTTGGAATATAGACAGATAGACAACTGCACAGAATGTAGGACCAAAGTTTAATGATATCTGAATTACATTTTTGAGTAATTCCGCCATTTCCCCAGGCTTGAGTCAGAGATCTACGCTTTCCCCTTGACTCGGTACATCCTTCAGGTTCTTTCACAATGCTCCCTTACATTCAGTAAGTGTGATTAATTAATTAATAGGTGATTAATTAACCTCTTTGCCTTTGATCTGTCACCAGTCTCAATCCCAGTGACAAACTGTTACAGCACCAAGAAATAGTCTTAAAACATCATTTTATACATGGTCTTTGTTTGTGACGCTTTGCCTTTGTTCCCGTTGCCTGCAGAATAAAATCTAAATGCTCTAGCCGTCACTGGGGCCCGATGTGCTCACGGGGGTGCTGCTCTACAATTCAACCCCTAATCACCTGTAAAAGTCTTTATCCTTCTGTGCCTCCTGGGCTGTGCTCTCAGCACTGAGCTGACCAGAATGCCCTCTGCTCCCCTACACACATTGGCATCCATATCACATTTAGCCAAATCCTACACAACTATCACGCTAAAGCCATGAACTACTGTGCCTATGTTTTATAACAGGGGCCAGGTGGCAAACCTTTTCTCTAAAGGGCCAGAGAGTAAACATGTCCGGTGTTGTAGGCCATCCAGTCAACTCTGATCTAGGGCACAAGAAAGGTACAGACAACATGCACAGATGTGGGCGGGGCTGTGTTCTGACAGAACTTTATCACGACACTGGAATTTAACCTTCATGTCCTGTTCACGCGTCACACAATACTACTCTTCTGACGTTTCCCAACCACTTAAAGATATAAAAACCATTCTCAGGTTGTGGACTGCACAAAACAAGCAGAGGTGGCAACACATCGTGCTTTCCAACCCTGTTTTATATGCATACTGGTCCTTGATCCACAACTTTCCTTTTCATTTTTTTTAATTGCGGGTCACTTACCTCAAGTGCACCAACCTTAAATGAAGATTCCAAAAAATTTTGACATATGCATACAACCATGTTCCTATCACACAGATGAAGATATGAAACATTTCCAAGATCTTAGAAGGATCCTTCTTGGCTGCTTCTAAAAGACACCCCCAACCTCTTTTTGATATAAAATCAGTCTCTATATTCCCTTTCAATAGACATGGATTAAAGAAATGGGGGCAATGGCCCTGTAGTACCTAAAATTTCAGAGCAGTATATTTTTAAATGAAACTTCAGATACCATTAACCATTACAACCACATAGAAGTCAATTTTTCAGTAATGGGTGATATCTGATTCGAAACCCCGAAAGGCAACTCTGGAAATACATTCATTTTTCAGGGCAGCCTGCTCATGCCACATCTCCTTACCTGGGCCAAGGTGAGCGTCGCTTGTTGGCAGGTACTGCACCGCACCCTGAGCTTTCCTGGCTGCACTCCTTGACAGGGGCCTTTGCAGTAGACATAAAAGCTGTTGTAGGTTGGTCTACCTGCTGGGAAAAAAAGAAAGCAGAGGAAGTAGCCAATCAATGCTGAATCCAAATTTAGACAAATTTTAAAACTAACTCCTCAGGAACATTTTGAAACATTACTGGGATAAATATTATAATGAAGATACAACAATTTAATTTATTAGGTTGGCCAAAAAGTGCCTTAGGTTTTTAAGTAAAAATAAAAGACACATTTTTCATTTTCACCAAGAACGTTATTGAACAACGTATTCACCCTTTTGTTCCACTACCTTCTGCCATTTTTCAGGCAACTTCATAATTCCAACTTCCCAAAACTTTTTATCTTTTTGAGCAAAGAACTGCTCCAGGTGCCTTTTATAGTCTTCCAGGGAATTGAAATTTTTTCTATTAAGAGAATTTTGTAAAGACCTAAATAAATGGAAATCCGAAGGTGCAATGCCTGGTGTATATGGTGGATGAATCAGAACTTCCCAGCCAAGCTGTAACAGTTTTTGCCTGGTCATCAAAGAAACATGCGGTCTTGTGTTATCCTGATGGAAGATTATGTGTTTTCTGTTGAATAATTCTGGACGCTTTTTGTCGAGTGCTGCTTTCAGTTGGTGTAACTGGGAGCAGTACTTGTTGGAATCAATCGTTTGGGTCCTGGAAGAAGCTCATAATAGAGGACTCCCTTTCAATCCCACTGTATACACATCACCTTCTTTGGATGAAGACCAGCCTTTGGCGTGGTTGGTGGTGGTTCATTTCACTTGCCCCACAATCTCTTCCATTCCGTATTATTGTACAGTATCCACTTTTCATCGCCCGTCACAATTTGTTTGAAAAACAGAACATTTTCATTACGTTTAAGTAGAGAATCGCATGCGGAAATATGGTCAAGAAGGTTTTTTTTGCTTAACTTATGTGGAACCCAAACATCAAAGCGATTAACATAATCAAGCTGGTGCAAATGATTTTCAATGCTTGATCTGGATATTTTGAGTCTGTCAGCTATCTCCCACGTGTTATAACGTTGACTGTTCTCAATTAATGTCTCAATTTGATTGCTATCAACTTCAACTGATCTAACCGACTGTGGAACATCATCCAGCAAGAAATCTCCAGCACGAAACTTTGCAAACCACTTTTGACACGTTCAATCAGTCACAGCGCCTTCTCCATACACGGCACAAATCTTTTTTTGCATTTCAGTTGCGTTTTTACCTTTCTTGAAATAAAAAAGCATAATATGCCAAAAATGTTGCTTTTTTCTTCCATCTTCAATACTAAAATGGCTACACAAAACTTTGCCAATTTTGATAAATCTTTTTTTAAAACGCACGCTGATTTGACGGCTGTCACGTACAATCTAACAATTTGAATTAAGTTAAAGACAACTAAGTGCTACCAGAGCCATCTTACGGAAAAAAACGAACAAACCTTTTGGCCAACCCCAATAGAAAATCTAGTTTTATGCTCAAAAGAGGGACAATCTTTTCTTCTTCTTGCCAACAGCCCTGTGACTTATTCAGCAAAGTAGCAGCCTGCTGCCGGAAGAGCTGGCCAAGGGTATTTGCAACACAGGGAAATTAAACGCACACTTTGCTGTTGAAGTTTTTAAAAGGACAAGAATCTAAGACCATTGGAAATTTAGGGGCTACTGCTCCTGAATTTTACTTCATGTGTCTGTACCCAGTTTTGAAGGCTCCAGATTTTTTCTCTTAAAATCTTATCTGTAGGGACAAACTACCCCTTTTCTCATGATATGAATGATGATGATCACAGTTTGCTGAGTTTCCAATGAGACTTTCCAACACAGAGTGACACATAAAATAAAACAAAAGCCCTGAGGGGCTTAGCAGACTCAGCCATTGTGTGCAGAAATGGGTTCTTTGCATTTCATGAGTGTCCTCTACCTAGACAAGTGACATTCAAATAATACATTTTCAAGAGGAAAAGCTGCACCAAAAAAAAAAAAAAAAAAAAAAAAAAAAAATAGATAGTTAAACATCTCTGATCATTTCTCTCAAATGTCACCATACAGGAAAATATTATTTCTGTCACCATACAGGAAAAAATTAGGGGAATATTTTTGAACTGTTCCACACTTCTACATCTATAAAGAACTAACTTTATTCAGACACACTTACCAGTGAAATAACTAACTTCCAAATTTCTAAAATTACCAAATAGTTCTTTTAATCCTTACTTTACTTCTTAATGGGTCGGGCTAACATGAAAGGTCACGGCATAAAGATTTGTTTAAAATTTTACTAGTATCATCAAGAACATTTAGAAATAATGAATAGTAAGTACGTTTGATCATTATGAGCAAAAACTTTCAGACTTTCAAATGCATATGGTTTATTGAAAACAATTAGTACAAAAATAATGAGGAAACAAAAAAGATCCTCAAGTCTTATGTAGCTCCATTTGCTTTACTAATTTACAAAAAGTGCCTCTGTAGACATATTTAAGTATCATTTGTTTAGCCATCTTTACTAATACTATAGGTGACAATACTTTGTAAAATGTAAAGCACAATAAAGATATCAAGTTTTATAATTTTATTATTTATTGGTAATATATTTGTAATTATTAATTTCCAGAGATTAATATTTAGTTTCAGCGTGAAAAGGAAGATGAATTATAAATATATATTTGTATTGATAAGAAACTATGATTTTCTGACACTTTTTTGCAGCTTTAGTGCCTTAATGTGCAAGATATTCAAGTCTATAAATATCACATTTATTAGCAAATATAATAATTAGATAAAATATATTCTTAAGGTTTTATGTATATCATAAATGCAACAGATAGAACCATATATTAAAGCTATAGAAATACCATAACAACTGACAGAAAATCACAAGAACTCTGACAATTTTAATGTGTACCATGACAAGCTTAGTAAAGAAGGTAGATGCCTTTATCATTAAAACTTGTATCAGCAATATGAACAAAGCCAATTCACAATTTTTATAACCTACTGTAAAGGTTAAACAAAAAAAGAGGGGGGAGGAAGAGAAAGACTGGAAAAAGAAACGCTCACAAAGGGGAGTCGGGGTTGCAGAGACACTAGCATTGTTGAAAGAGCGTATTAGCAACGACTTGACTTGACGAAGCAGCTCAGAAACTGCAGGAAACTAAACGACTCTTCTCTCTCCCTTAGGGCAACAGCAACGTTGGCAATATTGTCTCAGCTAATGATAGAGCCAGGCAGAATATGAATACTGGGATACCCACCTCTGTGTGCCACAACCTGCACTAAAGTCCTTGGGAAGTTAGTCAGAAAATACTGCATGCCTGTGCCCTTGCCCTAGAAGCATACAAGATGACATGCAATCTATTACATAGTGCTTCCCAGAGCGAGCGCAAGCTGGGATTAACAGCCAGCCTAAGGAAGATAAAGGTCAGGCCAGTCTTGGTTACAGCACATTTCAAGCTGTTGGCTCTACTTGGTCAAGGAATTGGGGCTTCCGGCAAATCTTGGGAGCCCCTTTTCAGGATGGCTTCCCCACCTCGTTGTCTACATCACACTACTTCAAGTTGGCAAGCTTCTCTGTGCCATGCTGAGGTCTGGAGTGCAGAGGACAGGAATAAGCACAAAGAACATCCTGACCATCTTCTGGGCAATGTTCCCATTAGCCTGATGGAAGGGTCTAAGGTACAGACTCTTAAAAAATGGAGCCGTAACTCCTAAAGGAACAAGCAAGGCAATGGGAAGAATGACCCCCAAAACTTTTCTCTATGTATATAGCTGTCTCCAGTCAATAACATGAATCTTCCCCTTCTTAAACTTCTGTTTGGATCTTAAAATTATTTTTCTCTCCTAATCAACTCTTCCATATTGCAACCCCTTCACTGCCCAAAATAATCAAAGCAGCTTGTGTTTGTGTTATAGATTTCCCTTTTTTTATGTTTTCAAACCTAGAGAAATATTTCAAAACTCTTACAAATTGTAACCTACCCTGTAATTCACTGATTGTGAACATTTTGCCATATTTTATGTGCACCCTCTGTGTGTGTGTGTGTGTGTGCATTTACACACATATATACTTTTTTGGCTGAATGATTTTTAATTAAGTTGCAGACATGATGCTACTTCACCCCTAAATCCTCCAACACCCTAAAAAGAACTTTTTTCACCTAAAACAAGAGTTTTTGAGTGATCTGGTTGTTTCAGCTGTTCTATTCATGGTCTGATCTGGTATATTTTAAGTGTTCCTTACAGAACACTACAGTGGCTTGCAAGCTGTTGAAAGGTGTCAAGCCAAAATATCGGGGAATCTTTAGTCAGACCATTTTATTTTATTATTTTAAATTTAATTTTATTTATCTTTTTATACAGCAGGTTCTTATTAGTTATCCATTTTATACATATTAGTGTATACATGTCAATCCCAATCTCCCAGTTCATCCCACCACCACCACCCCCCTGCCACTTCCCCCCTTGGTGTCCACACGTTTTTTTCTCTACATCTGTGTAGTCAGAACATTTTAGGTGATGCCAAGTTAAGCACGTGCTCTCGCTGCAGGACTTTGCAGACTCCGTGAAGACAGGAAGTATGGAGCATAGCACGTCCCTAACTTTATCAGACTTCAGAAGTCTTCCTTTTTGGAGCATCTTGTGTAAATGTATTTCTCAGAAACAATTTGGAAAAATATTTGGAGGAGGAAGGATACAACCCACTGTGTAGGGCTTCATCTACAGTATGCCCAACTGCTAAAGTTTATAAACACAGATTTATTAGACAT
>NW_006785407.1:17080-40776 GCF_000442215.2 Lipotes vexillifer | reverse complement strand
CGATGCAGGGGACACGGGTTCGTGCCCCGGTCCGGGAAGATCCCACATGCCGCGGAGCGGCTGGGCCCGTGAGCCATGGCCGCTGAGCCTGCACGTCCGGAGCCTGTGCTCCGCAACGGGAGAGGCCACGACAGTGAGAGGCCCGCGTACCGCAAAAAAAAATAAATAAATAAAATAAACTTACATAATTATTTTATCATGAACCAGAAGGGTTAGTCTACAATGAAATGATTTTACAGTGTATTCATTTCATTCAGACTTTCTTTTTTTTTTTTTTTCCTGGATAGAAGTTAAAAACACAGCTAGTGTGCAGGGCCCTGTTAAAGCGTGAGTCCCTATGTCCCTTCAAAGCATCCAAAAGGCTTCCTTAGCTTTACCATTTTATCATTATCTTTAGGTTTTCTCTCCCACTTTGTCTGATTAACATAATCCTTCCTCAAGTCTTTTCTTTTCTCTCATTCTCTTTTCTTGTTGTCTTGGTCCAAAAAATTGCCAAAAGCATTAACAATATTTACCACTTATCGAGTAAAGCCCCTATTCAAAAAGAATATACTATTTGCGTTGTGTTTTTGAAAAACGAGCATAACGTGCACAGTTTCCATTTTTAATGTATTTTAGATAATGGGCTTACAGCTGAAGACGTCGTTTTAATAAGATAAATGAACACTTAAGAAAAATCATTCTGACTCTGATGAAAACTTTTCATTGACCTCAGAAGTTTCCATCACTGTTTGTCACAGAGAATCAAGTGTTTAATTGCCTGGATAATTTGTTTTCTAGGGGAGAAGACAGTGAGATTTAACATATTTCACACCTAGGTAAAATAATGTTCAGTATCAATACACTATAAAGCAACAGGAACACAACTGATTTAAAATTATTTTATCACATATGAGCTTATTAAAATATTAAGTAGAACAAGCGGCCCATGAGAACTTTCTGTGGCCATGGAAACGTCCTCCATCTGCATTCTCCCATACAGTAAGCCATTAGCTACAAGGGCCTATTGAGAATTTGGCTAGAAACTACTAAGAAACGACCCTTTAAAAAAAAAAATTTAAAGTAATTTATATTAGCACTGCCATATGTGGGTGGAAGCTACTAAATTGGACGGAAGAGAATAAACAAAAATGATGTGTCTTGTCTACTCTCTCCCTGCCTTGTCAGACACACAGTTAACAATACTAAGAAGATTCTTCTTTCACACTGAGAAGTCCAGCAGCTGGCTGTTAAGTGTACTGATATGCAAACAATGTTGGCTGGTGAGAAGGGGAAGGAGGAAGGTTTGAACTTGAGGCACTGTGAGGGAGGACAGAGATGGGTGGAGCCCTGGGTACTTTCTAGTGCCAGAGGTAGAACAGGGCTCCTCTCCATCCATTCCTCCACCATGTCCCCATTCCCGACACCAATCTGCTCACCCTCCACCCATCTCCACTGCCATCACCGTCTTTGAAATCTGACCCATATATTCAAGGTCCAGTTGGAATGGCACTTCCTATAAAAATTCTTCCCTTGATTTCCCCGAAAGCAAAAGATATTTCCCTAAATAATTACATCTAAGAGTAGGAAAGGACCCAGCTTAGTCTTGTCAGCTTTAAGCAGTCGACTTGTCCTAACACCAGGAAACCAGCATCTAATAAGGAGTCGTCCCTGGAATGAAGCATCTTCACAGCCTTCATCCACCTCCTCCCCACTGCCCAGCCTGGCACTTAGTATTTTCATCTTTTGCCCTCCTGCCTCCGTCTGACTATAGCTTAGTTCTGTATTTTAAATGCTGAGGATGTTATCACTGTCTGCACCACTTAGCTCCATTGATCAGCTCGAACTGGCCATGTTCCCTCAGTTTGCCCCTTCCCCTAGCTGCTTAGGCAGTAACCTCAGTCCTGTTTGATTCCTACGAGCCCACTGTGGAACAGACCCATGGCCAGAGTTTCTGAGCCTGTGACCTTGACCCTGTGATAAGGGGCGACAGCACAGAGAATCTTCTCCTCCAACATTTACCAGAACTCTTGCTCTTGTATTTCTGGATGGTGGTCCTTCAGCCCGTGCTCAACGACATTTGCTGAAATATATGACTCATGAAAAAAATAAATATACATGGAATGAACAAAATCAATACCATCTCTGAAGGCCAGCAAGCTCATCTTTGCACAACCCATTTTTCCTTATAGCGGCCTGATAGTACCCATTAGTTCTAGTTGGAACAATGCGTATTGAATTAATTAGTCTAAGGCAGTTCCACATGAAATCTATTCAATGCACACTCCTGGAATCATCTCTTCTGTATGAAACCTGCTTTGGATCATTAAAAACATGGAGATAGCGTCCACTCCAACCTAACGTAAATTGGAAAAAGAATTTCGCCCCACATTCACTACGTACTTGTCCCACCTTTCCTATTGTTACAACTCCCCCGTATGCAACACTGCACCCTTTTTCATATGTTCCAAATGACTAGGGAAGTTCCTTGAACTTAGTAAACATTCAATAAATATTTGCCAGGTCAATAAATTCTCCCGTATTTTAAATGATCCGAAAGTTGTAGCAGGTATGATAGTATGAGAGCAAAATTCATATTAAATAGAATGTAGTCATGATTACCAATACTTAGAACATCCTTCCACCAGCCAAAATTACTGGATTAACTTCACATATCCTTCAAAATATTAGTATATTTAAAATGTAATATTACCTTAAAATATTATCTTAAATATCATCTTAAGATCACAAATGACCAGTATGATAAATAAAAGTAAAACAAAAAAGAATACTTAAAAAGTTCAGGTAGAAATTAGTATAAGTGAAAAAAAATTGCATTATGAAAATTTATAAGTGGAACTACTTTAAAGGAGGACAGTTATTACACATAAACACTTTTATTTCAATCCTTACACAACGGGTTACTACACCCACTGAATCCAGCTACACCAGTCCATGCTTTTATTTTATTTTTTTTAACATCTTTATTGGAGTATAATTGATTTACAATGCTGTGTTGCTTTCTGCTGTATAACAAGGTGAATCAGCTATACGTATACATATATCCCCATGTCCCCTCCCTCCTGTGTCTCCCTCTCACCTTCCCTATCCCACCCCTCTAGGTGGTCATAAAGCACCAAGCTGATCTCCCTGTGCTATGCAGCTGCTTCCCACTAGCTAACTATTTTACATTTGGTAGTGTATATATGTCAATGCTACTCTCTCACTTCGTCCCAGCTTCCCCTTCCCCTTCCCTGTGTCCTCAAGTCCATTCTCTGCATCTGCATCTTTATTCCTGTCCTGACCCTAAGTTCATCAGAACCATTTTTTCTTTTTTAGATTCCATATATATGTGTTAGCATATGGTATTTGTTTTTCTCTTTCTGACTGACTTCACTCTGTATGACAGACTCTAGGTCCATCCACCTCACTACAAACAACTCAATTTTGTTTCTTTTTCTGACTGAGTAATATTCCATTGTATATATGTGCCACATCTTCTTTATCCATTCATCTGTTGATGGACACTTAGGTTGCTTCCATGTCCTGGCTATTGTAAATAGAGCTGCAATGAACATTGTGGTACATGTCTCTTTTTGAATTATGGTTTTCTCAGGGTATACGCCCAATAGTGAGATTGCTGGGTCATATGGTAGCTCTAGTTTCAGGTTTTTTGTTTGTTTGTTTGTTTTGTTTTTTGCGGTATGCGGGCCTCTCACTGCTGTGGCCTCTCCCATTGCGGAGCACAGGCTCCGGACGCGCAGGCTCAGCGGCCATGGCTCATGGGCCCAGCCGCTCCGCGGCATGTGGGATCTTCCCGGACCGGGACATGAACCCGTGTCCCCTGCATTGGCAGGCGGACTCTCAACCACTGCACCACCAGGGAAGCCCTCTAGTTTTAGTTTTTTAAGGAACCTCCATACTGTCCTCCATAGTGGCTGTATGAATTTACATTCCCCACCAACAGTGCAAAAGGGTTCCCTTTTCTCCACACCCACCCTAGTACTTATTGTTTTTAGATATTTTGATGATGGCCATTCTGACCGGTGTGAGGTGATACCTCATTGTGGTTTTGATTTGCACAGCAAAGGAAGCCATAAACAAGATGAAAAGACAACCCTCAGAATGGGAGAAAATACTTGCAAACGAAGCAACTGACAAAGGATTAATTTCCAAAATATACAAGCAGCTCATGCAGCTCAACATCAAAAAAACAAACAACCCAATCCAAAAATGGGCAGAAGACCTAAATAGACACTTCTCCAAAGAAAACATACAGACTGCCAACAAATATATGAAAGGATGTTCAAAATCACTAATCATTAGTGCATGCTTTTAACATGCCTCATTTCACCTCCTGCAGAGTAACCAGGTAATGTTGTATTATAAACAATTTCCAATTATATAACCATCCACCCAGTGTATGCACTTTGAAAATATGTTTAGCAATCTCTAAGGAGACTCTACCCTTAAAGTTATAACTTAATTCTCAATTTTTGTGCTAGGGTTTTTTAAATTAATGTATCTGCAACATAGTTTCATCTGGTGAGGCAAAAACTGCTGATTAAACCTAATGCCTTTGCCTGGTTTTTGTTGTTGTTGTTGCCAGTTTATTTTTTCATTATTCACCATTATTCATTTTAAAGTAATAACCAAACCTCCGTTGCCAAGACAAAAATGTAGAGTGAAGCATACTTTAAGGAGTAGGTTTTTTTTTGTTTTTTTTTGTTTTTTTTGCTGTACGCGGGCCTCTCACTGCTGTGGCCTCTCCCGCTGCAGAGCACAGGCTCCGGACGCGCAGGCCCAGCGGCCATGGCTCACGGGCCCAGCCGCTCCGCGGCACGCGGGATCCTCCCGGACCGGGGCACGAACCCGTATCCCCTGCATCGGCAGGCGGACTCCCAACCACTGCGCCACCAGGGAAGCCCAAGGAGTAGGTTTAAATAAATAACCAGGTTTGAAGCCAACTGGGGTAAATCTAGTCACTTATTCTTCTCAGAAATGGACTCGGGCAGGGGATGGTTAAGGTGTATGCTAGAAAAGTCTCAGCTCTTCAAAATGTTGAGTGAACGTTCATAACTCATATTTAGATGGAAGAAAAAATTGATGCTGCAGATGACTGTGTACAATCTCCTCGGGATATAATCTCTATAGCCCAGGATGTGTCCATCTAGGTCCAGCCCAAGCCTTGCCTTGTCACCTTCGTCAAATCAATTGACCCTAAATGCTGTTTTCTTATCTGCAAAATGGAGATGATGATAGTACCTAACTCTTAGGCTTTTGTGAGAATTTTTAAAATCATAATACAGGTGCAGTACTCAGCACAGTGTCTGACACACATTAGCTCTTCTTATTTGTTGTCAAAAAATATGGAACTTGAGTTATTCCCAGGTACTCATACCTGTGAGCACTTCATTCTCCTGCTTCCTCAGGTGACCATTTTCTTGCTTTTATAAATGTTGATTCTTATACACTATCTCCATCATAAACCTACCTCTAAATATTTAGAAATATCTGAGGTATAGTTCTTTTTAAAACTGCTTCAAAACCAACCAAGTCCTTTACCATGAAATATTTAATAATATTATGGAATATAAACCATAGTGGAAAGTCTTTAAATTGATTTAAAGTTACCAGAGTCACATTTTTCCATGAATCACTATTATTATGCAAGCAATACAGGTAGATTGTGGACAAATTAGGAATGATAATAGTAAACAATGATATGGATCCCATCTAGTGGATAATATTTTCAAGCTGGCTAATGCACTTAAAAAAAAAAAATAAAGTATTTCCAAAATAAAAACTGCTTTTTATTGCATGGTTTGTAAAATGGTACTGAAGGAGATTCAAAATGGATTCCAAAATTTCACCTTAACGGCAGACTTGCTTATATTAGTGCTTATTCTTCTTTGAAAGATAAGCATGATCATCACCACTTCATAAATGAGGAAAGACAAGTTCAAAGAGAGTGAGTGCCATCCTCAAGCAGCCATGCGGTAGTCAGAGATTTGAGTATAAGTGTTCCTGATTACAAAGCCTATGCTTTCTCCTCAACCATGTGATAATAACCTTGACTAGGGTGCTAATTATTACTAAATACTGTAGGGATTGATTCAATGGCTGTAAAAAGCGGCACTTGAACACAGGTTGGCAATTAAGCACCGTTGTCAGCAATCACTGACTGCTTCAGCATCAGTCTCACCACCCCACTTCCCTCATTCAATCAGCACTAGAGGTTTCATGGAAATTTCCATTAACGTTTTACAGCACTGGCATTCAGCAAGAGTATGTAGGTACAGCAATTATCAATAAAGAAAGGTAAATCTCGTTTTTCAGAGGTAGCACATATTCTAAAATTGTAAGTTATACCAAATGGTAGTCTATGGCATAACATTAGAAGCAATAGAATTTCTTATTTATTTTTATAGAAGTAATACCTTTCTTGATATTTTAAAAATGATTTTAAAACCTCCTTATTTTAAATGTTCTAAGTGTTAGTGAAACCTGTAAAGAAAATGAACACTCAGAGGAATGGCATCAATTAGAGAATAACAAGCAAGGTATCACCCTCCCCACTCCCACATTCTGGATCTTATTTCATTTACAATAGCCAATATCAGCAGTTTGATATAATTATTTCATTTAAGTATAACATTTCCAATCTTCACTACTACCATTAAATATCCTCTTACAAATTCCAATGTCTTACATATTCTATTTTGCCCGTACCACATGATAATACAAAATATGTAACTTTAATAAATCCGATCTTTCCCAGTACTGATTTCAAAAAGTCTTTGGTGGTAATTGAGATTCATAAAGTGTCTACTATTCCTTAAAATATTAGAAAAATTAGTTTTCTTCAGGGACATGGGGATTAGTTAGAACTGTAAGATGATGTCATCATGCTGAGGGAAAACTACAAAACTATTGTCTTCTCTTGATCAAAGCTGATAATACTGTGCATTATGTAGGCTTCTAAAAGTACACATTAGAATCACTCTGGCCAAAACACTCTTCACAGCTATTCTAGGACCCTAGGACCACAACAGTCTACTTCATGCGTTTCCAACTGAAAAGGCCTCTGAGGACCCATCTAAGTCCTGGTCACACGGCCCAGCTCAGGGGCCACCTCTCTCCTACAAGCTTCCTGTCTGTATCACACGGAAGCACCTCATCTTCTGTAGTGGCTTCATATGTTTAAATCAGAACCTAAGGTCCTAAGGGCAGGGTTTATGTAAAGTAGTTTCACTTCTATTACCCATCCCCACTTTTGACCTAGAATAGTGTCCTCCGTGGAGATACTACTCCTATTCATTGATCAAATACTTGAGAAACTAGTGAGATTAGTTTAACTAATTTTAACTCAATATTGTAAAATTACAGGAGGGTCACTTGGCTTGTGCCACAGGTTACAGTAATGGCTGTGCTACCTTCTGGCATTGCCTCATCCCAGAGAAGAGAAAAATCTTGCTTTCAGAATGCTACAGAAGCCAGCCCGTGCTTCTCAGCACCTCTGTAAAAGAAAAACTAAATTTAGAAGAGAAAAAAAATTACTCATTAGCCATCTATAGAGAAAATGAAGAAATAAATGTATAATTTCCTAGGAAAGATCTAGCTTTCTAAACTTATTTAAATCTTGTCTGCCTAAGAAGCCAGGTTGCTTGGGGGAGGGGAAGAACAGTGAAAAAGAAGCAGAATGTAGGTTATAAGGAAACAAAAGAATATTACGAACCTATCAAGATTCCTTCCATCAATGACATTAACAACAAATAAAAAACAAAAATATCACTATGTGCTTGACATTCTAGTAACGTGAGACAATCATAAAACATAACCAAGAAAATCTTCACCTTAACAGTTTTATAATCTAAGAATAACTCTTATGTGGATTCACACAGGCTAAGGGGTATCTAACAAGTGTGTACACAGCAGGGAAGAATCCTAGTATTCTGAGAATAGTGAAGAATAAACCCAAAGAGGGGGGATAAAAATATACACTTCTAATATAGAGCCTTTTATCTTGCAAGTTCTTTGATTTCTAACTTCTGAAATGATCCAGCTGCACATTCCCACAATTCTGCATTCTGTCCACGTGCATCTACTCACACGTCCTCGAAGACAGAAGAAGACATCTGCCTGGATCCGTGCTGTTAGGCAGCACCCCCCAGACAGCCCCTAACATCTCTGATTAGAGCTTTTCCTTCAGGTCTCAGGGATCACAGCACACATATACTTCATGGAAGTCAAGGTCCCAGGAGAAACCTCAGAAACCCCTTAAAAGGGGTGTGGATGAAACAAATAGCCTATTAACTAAGAGAAGGCAAGTTCAGAGGTGGAGACAATTCAAAACGCAGAGTCTGTGACTTCCAGCTCTATTCACAATGTGTTTTAGCTTTATTGTCTGGAACCTTGATACCTTGGGTATCCTAGGTGTCACCTGGCTTGATTCACAGAATCTTGGTTCCCCTAGACAGCCAAGGCAGAGATTTGGTTTGCCTCCTCTCAGCTGTGCCTTCCAATCCCCCACTAAATCTCAGGAGGCAACACAAGAAATGCTTCCAAGGTTTTTCTCTCATCTCCTTCCAAGGGTCCTGTGCTGACTCAGGCCCTTTTTAGTATCCAAGAGCCTTCCGAGAATCCTCCCTTCCTCTATCTTCTTCTCTTCCCGAGCGAGAAACTCCCCAGCTGGTAAGAAAATTCTCTTTAAAAACACATTGTGCCACCTACTTAAACAAAACAAAGCAAAGGATGGTACTAGCCTTTGTTCACCTACAGCAGCATTGTTATCAGAGGGTAAAGATGTACCATCCAGGGTCCCCAGGCTGGAAGCCAAACAGCGTCAGGCAAGTGACTTTTTATTAAAGTATTGGTTCTATCTTTGCAAAAAAAATCATTTACACTTTGTATCTTGCTACAAAATATATTTCTATTATTTTCTATAGAAATATTTAAAATTACTAAGCATTATCGAAAATGTTAGTCCTAGAACATGTACTCCATTCAGGCACTAAAAATAATCACAAAAAATGCTATTCATAGCTGAAATTCTTTATCATAGCCCCTCATGATTTTTTCTCCCAGCCAAGCTATCCAAACTTAATTACACTGTCCTCTCAAGTATCGGAACCAAAACACTTGTGATTTCCACACCGCGCATCCGCAGCCTCCACACCTGCCTTTGGCCTGGGACCAACTCCCTTCAGGAGGAATTCCCAGTCACCCTTAAAGTCTGTATCAAGTGTCAAATGTTACCAAGTCCTTGAGAAGCCTTGTCTCGCCTTCCACCCACAATAGGCAGAGTGAATGTTCCTCCCTTACAGCTTCAGCACTTGGTTCATTTGGCTTGTACATTTGTAATTAGCTTTATGTTAAGTATATGTCTATTTGCTTGTGGAACGCAGTTTTCTAATGATGATGATCCTACCTTTCTCATCTTTATATCCTTAGAGCTTGGCAAGCCACTAAGGAATCAATAGTACTCAGCCTAGTGACTGGTTCATAGGAGGGACATGAAAGAAACATATTAAATTACCTGATGAAATCTTTTTATTTCCCTCAAATGTTTAGTTTTTGGCTCTACTATTCCCCCTGATCTCGTCACTGATGACTGACTTGCCCACATTAGTGTGTGCCCCTCCCTCTACATGCTTAACATCTCTGAACTTCATGATCATTTCTTCCTTTTGTATAAAAGCCCTCGATACGTAAATTACATCTGCATACCAATGGCCACAAATTAAACATCTTGATTTACAATTAATTCTATATATTAGAAATACCTAAGGAAATTATGTCATAAAAACTTGTTTTCATTCTATTATTATAAATGAAATTTCACCAAGAATCATAAACACAGATAAAATCTTTTTAAAGCAGCACCAGTTTCACTCACAGTACAGTTCAACCAACTCCTTGAGACTTCTTATATGATTCTCTGACACCGACATTTTCTAAAATAGTTATTCATACAAGAAGCTATTTCCTCTGCCTTTTGAAATGTAGGTAAATATACAATGTCATCATGTGCACCAGGTAATAACAATATGTCAAGTGTGTCTAAATGCAGATATGTCATCTACCGTCCTTGTGAGTTTCCCTCTCCTTTCTTTCCTCTCTTCTCCTCTGGACTTAAGTAATTTCCTAGTAGGTCATCCTGCCTGTATACTCAGCAGAGTCTATCAATTCTCCAAATTGCTTTCATATTAATTTTCCTAAAGTAAATCTTTGATCATACCATTCTCCTTAAATGTCTCCGCATTGCCTCTTGGATGAGATTTAAACACCTTTGCTTAATAAACTTAGCCCCTCCATTGTTTGCACGAAACTTGACTACACTATCCTCACCTTCCCCTACTCCTCTCTACTTCAAGCTAAACTGGGCCCTCAGAAGACACATCCTTTCCCACCTCTATCAGAATAGTTATCTGAAAGTTGGAAATGAGTCAAAAAATGTGGGCAGCAAATCCTTTCGATATCATGGAGGGAAAAGCCATCCAAAGGCTTTCTGGAGCAGTGCTGTACAATAGAACCTTCTGCAACATTGGAAGCATTCTACCTGTGCTGTCCACTGGGGCAGCTGCTGCCCTACATGTGGTGACTGAGCACAGGAAATGTGGCTGGTAGAACTGAGAAGCCAATTTTTTTAATGTTATATACATTTATTTACTTAAATGTAAATAGCCAGTTGTGGCCACATGGGAGATGTATTCATTGTTTCATATTGATTGAAGGTCCCAGACTTAGTAAAGTCACTTGTCATTGATCAATTTTTGTCCAGTACATATGCAAATAATTTTTGTTCTGAGAAACAGATAATCTCAAATATGTATGGTCTGTTGGACATTTCTATAGACATATAGATAGGTAAATAAATGGACCTCTAATTTCTAAAGTGCTCTTTGAACTGGTTATAATATTTTATTATGTCCCTCATTAATTAATGAATTAAATAACATTTTTTACATGTGTTCATCTTATATTTGGGGGGGGGTCATGATATTACTTTTTGTAAACTGTACACCTTCTTACTTTTAGGGAGAGAGAAGATTGTAAAAGTCCTAAAAGTTCAGTCCTAACCTGAACTGAACAAGTACACAGTAAATATTCACTTCTATTTCTTCCCCTTTGCCCCTAAAAACATATAAAAATGAATCATTTCTCTCTATTTCTACATGCCCTGGTTCTCCTCTCCCCCCAGTCTTTTGGGGCCCAGATGTACTACCACCTCCTCCAGGAAGACTTAATGATTCATCCATCAAATGTAAATCCTCTGCTCCTATATTCCCATTACATTTCATTTACATTTTTTTCTGGATACTTAAATCACTTTCTATCTCACCGTTTCCCATAGATATTTTTATCAACCTTATTACACTTCAGATTTTTGAGGGTGGAGACTACATTTCACTGCATTCTCCCTGTGTCAATGAATAAATAATGGCAAGGATGTGGAGGAAATCAAGCAACTAGACTTGAGACTAACACTGTGATAGGAGAAAATCCTTTAGCTTGCAGAAGACAACATCACAATACACTGACCCTCAAATAACTTAATCTCTGTGATAACGCAAGGGGGAATGTTCTTCCAGACCCACTAAAATGACATGCAGGTTGATGACTGTTTTTACGGCAACGGGGTTCTAAAACGAAATGTTTCCCAGCTTCTGTTATTTGGCAATGCTAAATGAATGTTGTCTAAAGGTTAAATATAAATTGGTTATAAATCTTCACTTCACTGCATCATGTAGGGAAGGCTACCTTACAACAGCCATGTTTGTGTCAGCATTAAGAAAATAGTCTTATTTTAATAGTAGTAACACTATTGAAATCATTGTTTATTCTATGTAATAGGCTTCAGATTTGAGGATGATGCTGTTGATGGTCATCACTGAATATATGAGTAAAAGGCTGAAAAACACAGAGGACAATGAACTAGCCCTTCTGGACTTCCAAAGGACAGCATGGCCTCTTCCCAATGGCTGTAGTCACCATTCGCAGGTGCGCTGTCCTTGGCTGAAAGGTCTGCCTTTTGCTAACCAGATTTTGCAAACTGATTGAAGAATCTCATTTCAGAACAGTCCTTTTTACACCCAGTTTGCCTGGCTTTACAGGCAATGACCCGTGGTTTGATCACCTGTCCAAACCACCTGGTGGTTTGGATGTCATCTAGTTATAAACTTGTAAGCAGTCTCTCTGAAGATCTGTAGTCACCCTTTAATTCTGAAGTCTCTCTGTCAAGCAGCCAGAAAAGCTTGACGAATATCCTTCCTGACACACTGAGCTAGTCTTTACTGATGACGAGACCAGGATGCATTGCTATAACTGTAAGAGGTAGCAAAATCTTACTTAAAAATAAAACTCTTCTCTTGGTTACGTATTTCAACTTTGGGAAGATCATTCTGGGGAATAAAATAAGGGCTTTGGAAGAAATTAATGCTTCGATGATTATAAAAATTTATTAGGTTAAAGTCGAATTGCAGTAATAATCATGACCTAGGAATTATACCTCAAGAAGCCTGTGATACAGATAGATAAATAGATAGATAGATAGATAGATAGATAGATTTCCCTTTAGCTGCTAAAAGGAGAAAGGCCAAGGATTTGTCAGGAAGAGAATAAAAACTGAAAGATTTACACAGGCAAAAATGATAGCAGAGAGGAAGCTGTAATGAAAAGAAAGACAAAGAGAACTGTGTAGAAGAAAAAGCACAAACACTAATAGCCAGAGAGCCATGGAAAAGAAAGACAAACATTAAGAGAGAATATGCGGTTTCACAGAATACCATTCTCAATCTCGTGACCTCTTGGAATATTTTTATGCTATGTCCGCGCTCTAGTTTCACTACTGTAATGTAAATGCGGCTACTACCTCTTGACGTGGCCTCCACTTGGTGCACAAACCAAGGCCCATGGCCCGTCCTTAGCTTCCCTTCCAGCTCTTCTCTTGTATCCATTGCCTCTTCTCCCTCCTCCTGCTGCCTCTGTGTGTGGGAGGTGCCAAAAACACCCATATAGCAACATATTCTCCTTCCCTCCCCTCACTTTACATGCTGTGATTTCAGACCTGGTTCCCTAACTTAAAAAATAGACTATCAATAAATATAATCCATCAGTTAGAGAAGTATCTAAATTTCCAAGGAGAAGAATAATTACTTTTAGCTCAAGAAAAAATGCCATCACGGTGTGAAAATGTCTACTAAGGAGGAGACAGAGGAACGTGGGATGAAATTCCAGCACAGCCTCCTGGCAGCAGAAACAGGAAACCTGAAAGGCAAACACCACCCACACAACTCAAACACAGTATTCACCTGGGGGTGACCCACAGCATCAACTGCCACAGCTGCCCAGACAAAAGACCGCAGTACATAAACTTTGTAAAATCCTTAACGCCCTTCCTGGAGGGCAGCAGGACCATGACTGGAGGCGCCTTCCAGAACACAGAGCTGCTCACCTCACTCCCTGCTGTAAACACCCCACTGGGGGTAGCCCGTCCCCAGTGGGAGCGTGAAGCTAGGTGGCATGTGGAGCTCCCACAGGGAACATAAGGCTGGAGTGACTTGAGCTCACTAAGCAGGGGATGGGACCTCCTGAGTAGGGCTTGTTGCCTTCCCGCTGAAAGGGGCCTCAGAACAGAGTTACCCAAATCAGGAGGCTGTTGGGACCCTTTCTCTGTTCTGTGGTCCAGGGCAGGAGGCAGTGGGAGGGCCACTGGAGTGAGTGGCAGTCAGGAGCCCTGGGAAGGACTGCAGCTGGTGACAGGATGAGCCTGATCTGGAGAGACTCTTCGTAAATCCACATATCTGGGGTTGGGGCTTGGAAATTGGTTATTTATTCAGTTTTAGTTGGTTGTTATTTTCGAAGCTCACTGGGTAATTCTAACGCACAAGAAAGTATGGAAACCATTCATAAAAACATGCATGAGATTCAGATGTCAGCTGAGGGGACAGAAAACAGTCAATCCAGGAGGAGAAAGCACCCTACTGCATGGGATCCCACTGAGATGGTGCTGACACCCTAAGGACAAAGGCCCGGTGGGGACACCTGGTGCAGCAGGTGGGAACTGTGATGCTGAGTCCTCCATTTTTGCTCATCCCAGGCAGTGATTTAAAGAAAGGTCATCTTTTTATCTCCTGTCTGTCTCCCTGCTGCCAGCACATATGCTTCTCTATTCAGACAACTCTTCCTTAAAAATCAGTGAAAGACTCGCTTATCTTTAAAGAAACTTGCCCATAAAACCTACTAAAACCTAGTTGACAAAGAGATCTGTAAAATACTTCTTTATCTAAGAACTGTATAAGCAACAACCACAATGTTTAGTAAAAATAATAAGAATTGACAAGCCATTCACTTTTTAGCTCTTCAGTTTCCTCCACTGTTCTTTACTGGTTTTATTTCATTTCTAAATTGAACTGCATATTGCAAAATCCGGCCAAATGGATCTTTGTGTAGATATGTGTCTTGCTTCTGCCAGGGATA
Organism: Lipotes vexillifer; assembly: GCF_000442215.2. Taxonomy (NCBI): domain Eukaryota; kingdom Metazoa; phylum Chordata; class Mammalia; order Artiodactyla; family Lipotidae; genus Lipotes; species Lipotes vexillifer. The sequence continues at coordinate 26,316 of NW_006785407.1, read as the reverse complement.
ATTTTCATTCAGAATGAACAAGAAAAGGCAATACTGGATACAAAAATGCATTCAAGTTTTAAAATAAAGACGAAAAACATGTGCATCATTCAACTGTCCTCCATTTCATGGAGAGAAAAAGCACACTTTACGGATATAATGTCTTTCTTACTTCATCTCACAAATGAAGATCTACAATTAAACCGCTTTTATTTAGGTTGCGAGTGTTTCCCCGCTTTGATTCTTTGGTCAGGAAGTAATTACATTTTAGAGATTAAATAATGCTTGTATTGGGAGTGTGCCATGAAAACAGCAATGAATGTCACTGACCTGCAAGAAACACACATCACTGTGGTCACTGTTTTATAACTGATTCTTCTTTGCATGAAAATTAATTATAAATGTCTTCTGAGTTGTGTGACTTTGAGATCTTGGCTTATAACAAAACTATGAGAGTAGAATATTTATATGTTCTTTAGCTTATATTACTTAATAATTTTTATGGCACCTTCCATTACTATACCATTTACTGAGTGTCTACTATTGTGCCTCCCTGACGTTAACATTCTGTTGAATATCCCTGAGAAGTTTATATATCTATTTCATGAGTTTTTACAGATGTAACCTCTGAGTTGCAGAAATGCAGTCTGCCCAGAGTCATGTGGCTTTATAAATGTCATCTGTGGGATTTAAACCCAACTCAGTATGACTTGAGTGTCCTTGCTCTTTTGGCCATAGAATGCTTCAGCCTTATTTGATACTTGAAAGGTAGTCTCTCTAAGAAAATAAAATCAAAGTTAAAAACTAGAAGTGAGGCGGAGGTTGCATTTAACATAATATTGGATTCAGGAATAACTGGATTCAAATACCAGGTAGGCTATTAACAGCTTTATGATTTAAGACAAGTATTCAAAACTTTCTGAGCCTCAGTATCTTTATCTATAAAATGGGGATAATAATATATGCCTCATTTGTATCATATTTTTTAGATTCCACATATAAGTGATATAACATGATATTTGTCTTTCTCTGTCTGACTTACTTCGCTTATTATGATAATCTCTAGATCCATCTATGCTGCCACAAATGGCATTAAAAAATAATCTAAAAATTGATACAAATGAACTTATTTACAAAACAGAAACAAATTCACAGACTTCAAAAACAAACTTACGGTTACCACAGGGGAAAGGTGGGGGGAGGGATCAATTAGGAGTTTGGGATTAACATATACACACCACTATATATAAAACAGATAATCAACAAGGACCTGCTGTATAGCACAGGGAACTCTACTCAATACTCTGTAATAACCTACATGGGAAAAGAATCTGAAAAATAATGGATATATGTCTATGTATAGCTGAATCACTTTGCTGTACACCTGAAACTAACACAATATTATAAATCAACTGTACTCTAATATAAAATAAAAAGTAAATTAAAAAATTATCACAGAAAAAAAAAAAAAAAATATATATATATATATTCCTCAAATGATGGCTGAGAGCAATAAATGGAAGAAAATATTTAATGCCTGGCATGTATTTCCAAATCTCCAGAGTGAAAATGGCCAGGGATGAGCGCAGCTAGGCCAGAATGCATGGAGAAAAAAATCTCTGCATAAACACAAAAGACTGAGGAAATCAACCAAAGGTAAAAAGTCAAGGTTCAACTACAAGGAGGTCTGCAACAGAGAACAGAGTCCTGATGGTCCCAGATGGGCCACTTGCAGCAAGGCAGGGGAAGAGCAAACAGTCCTTAGCAATTATACTCCAATAAAGATGTAAAAAAAAAAAAAAGGCAACATTCACCAAATACCTCAGCCTGTTCCAGGGCACGGGCTTGGGTAGGGACTTGTCATGAAAGGATCAGAAACAGGCACATACTGTCCCCAGTAAAAGCTCAAGACAAGACAAAAGGATCAGAAACAGGCACATACTGTCCTCAGTAAAAGCTCAGGACAAAGCTTTCACACTTGCCTTGAAACGAGATGTATTGTGAATGTATTTATAGACAGCATCTACTCCTAAATGATCCTGTGTTGCTTTGGTTAACTGTCTCATTCTCTTGTTAATGTTTATTTCCAAGGAGTTAAATGAGTTAATAAAGAAGAGAATGGTAACCTAACCCAACCTGAAAATCTTCTCTGCTTATGTCAGTATGTGTTTGTGTGAAAGATTTGTTCCTGCTGGACTACTTCCTTTTTAAAGAATTTAATGTACAAATAATGCATAATCTGCCTATGTTTCTTTGCAAGATGTTTATTTATGCAGTGAGTAAGGAATTCTTTACTTTTCTCTTCATCATCTCCAGTGCCCAGCTGAGTACCCTGCATATACTGCTAGTTGAGGACGTTGGCAGCAAAACAAAACAGACCTCCTTCAATTTGACTATTTATCATTTTGCATCTGTATATTTGACAGTAACTTGGCTGATGAACAAAATTTGTTGAACTACAAAAGATGATAAGACCCTCCTGAAGCCTTGGTTTCTGACTTTGACTGCTATCTTAAACCAAAGCCTGAACTTTTCCAATAAGTGCACCTTACTCAGTAGTTCTGGATATACTCAGATTTGAAATAGCAATGAAAACTCTGAATGTGGACTGTGGCACAAGGTGCCATTAGTGTGATAGCACAGTGGCCTGGCCAGGGCTTTGCAAAACTGCTCCAAATTTTTCAGTTAAATATCTTAGTCTCACAAATTGACATAGTGTATGCTTGACTGGCATTATTTCATTACTAAAAATAAGATGATTGAAAAATATATGAAGCTTACAGTACAATACTAATAGGATAGAAGAAGGGAAATGCCAAGATATTTCAGCACTGGTTTTGAAAGGTAAATATTCAGGTGAAGGTAAAAAAAAAAAAGTTCTGAAAGCCATTTTAACGAATGCAAATTAAGGGGAAATTGTAACATGACAGGTATTTTGCTTTATCATTTTGAGATTTCAGCTTGACAATGACATAATCCCTAAAAAGAAAGCATTTTCAAAACAATTAACATAATGTTAAAGGAGTAGAGAATTCAGACACAGACTCAATTACACGGTCTCTAACTGTGCTAACATGAGACATACCTCCTGTGTGAAGATGAGATACACGTGCTAGTTGAGATAAGAGTAGATTTTATACGGGTGTTTCAGAGTCAAAGAGGCTTTTAGTTTTTATAACCTTGAGCAATTTGGGAAGCAGAATTCTATGATGATCCCCAAGGTTCCAACCCCTGGTATATACGTCCTGTATAGTCATCGCCCCTGGAGTGTGGGTGGGAACTATGAAAAGAATCAGATGTCCCTTCCATTATTGGCAATTATGTGGCAAAGGTGAAGGGATTCTGCCAGGTGTACAGAATGTCCCAATCTGTTGATTCTGAGTTAATCGGAAAGGAGACAGTCTGCGTAAGCTTGACCTAATCAGCTGACTCCCTTAAAAATGACCCAGATCTTCTCTGAACAAGGAGATGAAGGAGAGTCTCCTGCTGTTTGAATAAGTGAGCTGTCTGTGGAGAGAGCACCCATGAGAGGGCCACGGCCACTAGATGCTGAGTGAAGCCCTGGCTGACTACCAGCAAAAGAACAGGGACCTCAGTCCTACAACTGCAGAGCCTAAATTATGCCAACAACTACTAGAGCCTGGAAAGGATCCAGACTCCAGAAATGAATACCTTGATTGCAGCCTGCAAGACCCTGAGCAGCGGAGCCAGTTAACTGTGCCCAGGTGTCTGGCCTACAGAAAACTGCGAGATCTTAAATGGGTGTTGTCTGAAGCCACTAAGTGTGGTCATTTGCTACCCAGCACAACGGGCTAATAGAGGTGAGCTGTTCTCTTAACCCACTGAACATCGGTTTCATACATGTAAGTGGAGATCATAATAGAAGGTCACTCTAAGAATTCAATGGGATTAAGTAATGTTCTTAGCACATGCCTGGCATGTAATAAGAGCTCAGTCATGGCAGTTAGAAATAGTAGTGCTACTAGTAGCACTAGTAGTGGTAGCAGTAGTATAAACTGCAGTAATGGTGTTAGGTTGGAATACCTAGCTATGCTCAGATACAAAAGAGAGAAATTGGGATAGGCAATATATTTGTGTCCCGCAGGTTGACATTTGGCTAAATTAAATCAAGATATCATTAAATCTATCAACATTCACACATTTGTGTATACTGGCTTGCCCCAGGCAGACACACGCACACGTACACACACACACCCCCACTCCGAGAGCATCAAATTATTCTCAGTCTGCAAATACACTACATTCTTTGCCTTTGTGTCTTTTTTCCACATGCTGCTCATCCCCACTGAAATGTCATTCCCGGATCTCTACCGGTAAAATCTGTTTATTCTTCAATGCCAGGCTCAGATTATATAGCATTTACAATGTTCAAGAACCGTTCCAGTCACTTTAGAAATATTATGTCATTCAGTAACAACTGTATGAAATAAATATCACTGTTGTTCTTTCTTATCCCTTTCTTAAAGGATAGGGAATGAAGACCCAGAAAGTCTAGTTTGCCCGAGTTCACAGTGCAGAGCAGGATTTGAACTCAGGCAGTTGTGCTCCAGATTCTGCTCTCAACCACTATAACAAGTCTCACGCTGGTGGCCTGCTGTATAAGCATTTCTATATCCAGTTGGAATGGAATACATTTTCCCCTTTTCTGGTTTCCTATTATATATATTTTTTTAACAAGTAAGGTTTAAGCTAAGCCCAGGTTGAACTATATCTGGATGATGGAGTTTGAAATCAAATTTTAATATATTTGCATCATATAGGAAAGGACACATTTAACCCAAGCCCTCATTTACATTTGCCCAACTAGAGGAAAGAAGCCAACAGGAGGCAATAATAGGGAGCGTTCAAGGCTTCTACAGGAATCTATGAAGGAAAGAAGACTTGGGAACTGGATAGGGCATCCTCTTCCTGGGCTCAGGCCTGCCCTAAGCCTCTCCTCTGGTATTATATGCCCCAGGGAAGAAATGAGGGCCAGAAGCTAAGAGAGCTCTCACTGCCACACCCCGGGCACAAGCCGCCCTGCTGTGAGGTGCTCTGCGAGACTCACATGGAGGCAGTGCTGTTTCTGGGCAGTTCTATGAAAAAACACACTCACCAGTGGCCTAGAGTGGTGGTGCTGGTCTAAAGTCCTTCTGTGCTATGCAGGAGGCCTGCCGAACTTGGCGGAAGTCAAACCTACATGTTATTGTGCTCTATTTTAAAGCTGAGAGATGGGAACATCTTCTCTCATCTCTCTTGTGTCTCTCATATTTTGAAAAAAAAAAAAGCCCATGTGACTTTATTTTGCATAACAACTTTACACCAATGGAGCCAGAGAGACTTGGAGAACCTGAGGCCCTACAGAGCAGGTGCCTGTCTCTCGTCAACCGCCTCAACACTGTGAGCTCCCAGGGAGCAGGACCCACGGGCCCCAGATCTCTGCACACTCCATGGGGCCTGCCCTAATGCCTTACACACAGGAGAGGCTTGATAAATGTGCACTGGTTAAAGGATAAAATCATCCTATTAATCCACAATAGCCAACTTGCCAGTAGATGTAGCTAATGTGTCTAACTTCAGAAAACATGTACAGGAGAATCTAAAATACAAGAACAGCTGGGATTAACTTGGGAAATATTCACTAATCTAAAAAGCAACTACTGGCTACAGAAAATGATTGCTGATAATGTTGAGCTGTCTTAGGAATCTAGGTTTATTTTTTGCCCCTGTGAAGGAAAGGAACTGTAAAGTCAAAATCTGGCTAATGAGAAGACACTGCTTCAAAGAAAAAGGATAAATCTGAACAGTGTTCAGGGTTGAGAGCTACCGGATTAAGCAAACCTGATCTTCCAGTCCATGTTATTCAATAGGAAAACATCTGAGTGCGGTGGGTAGCAGCGGCATTTGAGACGCGTTGTGTATTTTAACTTTTAGGAATGGCTCCTCCTCCCTCTCATGACCCCAGGTCCTCTGTCCTGATCTCTAACCCATATCTTATAGGCCTGCCTCATGTCTGACTCCTCTACTGAACCGGCCCCTCCTTGCTGACTGCAGTAAGTCTTATTCATCCTTTTGTCTCCAGTGCCTAAACACATCTGTGACAATGGCAGGATCTCATTAAGTGTATACTGAGTGAATGAAACACCGTAATATTTTTACAAAACTAGGAATTAATAAAACTTTCAGAGTAGTTGACTTGGCTGAAATTATTCTTGATACACAAAATGAAATATGGCTCTATCTGATTATTTTGATATGAAGCAAAAAGGCAGGTGTTGGGAAGAGAGAGGGCACTTGACTGACACAGCAGCAGCAGATCTTGGCCTGAGGCTTGGCTTCGCACCTACTGCTAAGCTCTGAATGACTGTCAATGGTGACTGTCTTCATTTCTTGATCTCTACGGTCCTGCAAGGCTTACAGTCTAAGAATATAGGCGCCATGAGGGCAGGAAGCTGTCTATCCTGTTCATGGCTGCGTCCCCACGGCACAGCTCACTAAATGCACACTTGTGAATAGACGAATAACAAAGACCCTGCAACAACTTCTCACGTCCAGCTCCTATGCAGAGGATTTTTTTAAAAAACGATGCTGAATTTTCTATGCCAATATAAAAGAAAGCTACACAATGTTTCCTCATGAAATAGTTTCCCCATGATTTAAAATTCTGTTTTTTCTATGTCTGCATGCTTCAACAACATGAACTACGCCTGTAACATTAACAATTTGGGACAGAATTCAATAGAGTATTTACACAGTTGTTAAAATGAACATTATAATAAATCATTGTCATTCGTCACAGACCGCCCAGTAGAACTTCACCTATTTCTTACGAGATCTGCAATAGTCTTTGTTGGCTGGTTTCTAAATAATAAACTCTGGTGAGTCTTCATGTTTTGTTTATGTGTTTGCTTGTTTTTTCTTTTTTTAAGAATTAACCTTTGGTTGGTCTTAATGTTTAATTCTCAATTCACATATGTAATAAAAGTAATGTATCATTACTCATATTAATGAGCATCTATTTTTTTAAAAGCAGTATTTGAATGTGTTGCCACTCAGCAGTGTATGAAACAAAGGGATTTTTCACTCACTCATTTAGAACTTATTTCTGGAAGGAAGGGAGAATATCTAATCATAATGTAGATGAATTGTAAAATGAATGAAAATGTTTAAGTTAATATAAATATAAGCAATATAAAAATTCAAATGATTTTTAAAAATACATTATTATAACATATCAGTTAAAGAATTAATTTTCTATAACACCATTAAATAATTATATTTTCATAACACAGTTAGGCTTTATTCCATGTAAATTAAAGAATTTAAGCAGTTAGAATCTGCAACTTTTCAAATGAACCTCTGATTCCACAAAATTAATAAATTTAAAATAGTATTTTTAACCAGAAAAAGTATAAATGCATATTGAAGGGTCTTATGGGTGGAGAACATACTTAAATTTTGGAAGGACTGAAGGAGAAGTTTACTTAGAAAGCATGAGCCTTGGTGTAGAAAGAACAATCTTCAGGCCCTGGCTCTGTCACTGTGTGATCTGTGGCAAGTGTACCCAATCTCCCCGAGCCTCAATTTCCTCGTCTTAAGTGGAAATACTGACCCCATAGATTGGTGAAAACTGAAAAAGAAAAGAATATGTATATACATGTATTAATGTATATTCATACATATAATTTCAGGTCAGATACAGAGATACGTATGCTGCTTTTAAATTACATTTAGAAGATATATACTTAGGAAACTGCATATGTGCATACAAATAAAGAGAGTGGGAAGCATTGATCCTGAAAGAAATCTATTTTATAGGAATTGGGAGAAGGAACCAAGAAATGGGGAAAAAATGAAATCAGGAAAAACTAGGCAGTTAGAAAGAACTTAAAGAAAAAAGAATTAGCAATCCTGAGAGGAAGAATACGAGGGCAGCGGGGAGAGACGTGTTGGACACCAGAGGCGTGAGAAACCTCCTTCCAGGCTGTGCTGAACCGGTCCAGGGTGCCTCTTGTCAGGGTGAGGAGCCCAGACCTTACCTGGTGGCGTTATAATGTGGAAAGACACTGCAAATGATGAAAACAGTCATCAGCAACAAGGTCACTTGGGTCAAGTGACAGGAACTTGGGGGAAATTCTGGGATGAAGTTTGGGAGGATTATTTATTTATAATTAATTTATTTATTGCAGAAAGGAAAAAAAAAAGAATGAAATGAAGAGAGAGATGGAAGACTAAAAAGTATAACAAGATTAACTTGAACCTGCTAGTTCCTGGGCAAGGCTGACTCACCACTTCTCCCATGGGCTCTAGCTAAATCAGAACTTCAAAATCAAGCCCAGCCTCGTCCCCCACAATGGCACACGCTGCTGCTTATGAGGAAGACCCGAAGCTGACGGGACACTCAGTCCCCTGGTGCCTAATGAAAGGTCCGAGGAGACCAGCTGTGTGCATCGCTTCCCCTTCTCTCCTACCCTTTCCCACCTAGACAGGAGGAGTAGAACAGTGAGTAAACAGGTTATTTATCTGTATTTAGCTTTACTCAGTCATTACAATCCATGTATGACATAGACAGATGGCCTTCTACATATATAGATATTTAAGTAGCCAGCACAGTTCTTCTATATAAGAGTCTGAATTTCAGTGCATATTAGTTCTCCTTACATCCACTCTCTTCAGTCACTGACTAGTTTGCTCATTTTGAGCTATGTCACGTTCTGAAAATATGATTTTTCCCTCTTAATGCAATGAACCAAACCACTGCATATTTTCTCTTGGTTTTCATTATCTGGAATAACTTAGTACGTTTTTTTTTCTAACCCTTCCTACATCCATTAGAACCCAGTTCCTGAAAATCATGGGTTTTCAAAACCCAAAACATATCCAATTATAGTTGTAATGTAAGGCACTCTGTAAATGATCAATAAATCTAAAACCCACAAACATTTCAGTTTCACTTTAAAAATAGTTCAGATATGTGAGTGCCAAATGATGAAATCATAGGGTTGATTTTCACTTTGTACTTGACCTCTACATTAAAGCAGAAAGGACTAATGTCAGATTTTACATTACTCTATCTTACTCTCTTCTTGATCTTTAACTGGAAAACGTGGTAGGAAAAAACTGTGGATTTCTATCATTCTCATTCCTAAAATGACATATAAAAGCAAAAGCGAAATTAGCTACTTAGTCAAATATAGTGAGAGCGTCATCACAATCCCTGGTGTCCCTGCAGGAAGCCCTAAAAGACTCACATTGTG
>NW_006785407.1:0-17001 GCF_000442215.2 Lipotes vexillifer | reverse complement strand
AGGAATACATCAGTGTGGCAGGACTGCATCAATGAAATCCAGAAAAATAGGGTTGTGTGTTACTCTTTTAAAAACAAGTAGTTCCACTGCAAACAAAATACTTAGTAACTTGACTGACATAAATGTTTTATTATGAGGGTTATTTTCCCACATTTGATAGTGAATAAGCAAAGTCCAATATATTAGTGTGGACAGGATTCTCCAAATCAAAGCTGGGGAAACCTCCCTACTGAGATCATCCAAGGAGTTGAACATGAAGCAAAATTTCAGGGCAAGAGGGGCTGTGACCATACCACAAATTAGATGTCTTTCATCTTTATTTCTATTTAAGAAAGTATATTTGTTGGTAGACATATTTTAACTGAAATGCAAAAATCACGAAGTCCCTAAATTCAAATCAAATTATCTATAAAACTCAACATAAGGGCAGTGGAATTGATTCCATAAAACATATTTTGCTGGAAATAGAAATTTAGAGGACTGCATCTGAGATCTAAAGTATAAATGAATCACTAACATTGCAACTTATCATCCACATGTACAGATGGGGGCTGGTCACTGTTCTTTACCTCTTCATAAATGATGAATATTGGTTAATTATGGACACGGAACAAATTATCTGCATGAATGTGGATTTTCATTTAAAATTTTGACACAAATTTATGACTCATTAAAATGGAAAACGAGAAATTCATGGAAAAATCTTTTAGTCCATTGATCTCTCACTTTGCTGAAAGACAGTTAAATGGTTTGAAATTAATGCCTGATAAATATGTGAACTGATTGAAGGTATAAGTATCTTCAAAGACCTATTCAAAGCTTATGAAAATCATTTTTTAAATGAGCCATAAACATGAAAATTAGCTCTACTTAAATGCCTACGATAGCCCAGTAGTGTACTTTACTTATTGGTTTACAAACAGCATTTCCAGTCTTGAAGAAGAACTCCAATCTTGCATTGTTCTGTTTTTTCAAATCCTTCTAGATTTTACAGTCAGGCATAGTCACTAAGGAAAGATCCTCCAGTCACATAAGTCAGGTAGCAGGGTTCTGTGTGCACCCCCAGCGGCTCCTTCGCAATGTTTCACACCACATCCTTTGTTGATCTCTAAATGTTGGGAGGCACTATGGTCCAGTCTATAGGCCTCTTTTTTCTATCATTATTCACTCATTAGTTGATCTTCTCCAGTGCCATGGTTTGAAATATCTACAATGTGATTTCTGCCAAATTTACATTTCCAGCTTTGAGCTCCAGATTCACACAACAAATTACCTCTGTGGCTCATCTGCATTCATTGGAATCACAATTTTAATATGTCCTAAGTAGCACTCATGATTATTCTCCACAAAGGCTGCTTCTGCCCAGTCTTCCCCATCTTAAAAAAGAACACCACCATCACCCAGGTGTTTAAGATAAATACCTATGAATCATCCTTAATTCCTCTATCTCCATCATACTCTACATCCAATCCAAGACAGATACAATCTATTTTCAAAATCTCTCCAGAACTGGACCACTTCTCACCAACCCCAAAGCTATATAACTCTAATCCAAGCTACCGCACTGGTCACATGTGGATCCTCATAACTGTTTCCGCTACTTCCATTTCTCCCAGACCAGGCCATTTCTCCCTCTGAGGATAGAGTCTTTCAGAAATATAAATTAGACCCCATTACTCCTTAGCTCAATATCCTCTGATGGCTTCAGGTCCACACCCTTTACACACAACTTCAAGATACTACCTTTCCTTGCCTTGCCTCTCCAAGCTCATCACCTCATACCCGATCCTGCCACATTATCCTTCTTTTTGTGCTCACATAATACACCAAGCTCAGGGCTTTCACTCAGCCTTTGTGCTTGGCATTCCCTCTCTCTATGCTATTCCTCTCAATACTGTATGTTGGTTCCCTAAATCCATTCAGGGCTCTGCTTAGAGAAACCACCCTTTTTGAAGGAGTTCATTTCGAACTTACTCTCTAGTCTTCCAATCTAGTTTACATTTCTTTATGGCACTCACCACCACCTCAAATTATACATATAACAAATTAATTAATTTATTTGTTTTGAACGTCTCTCCACTAACAGGGTCAGCTTCTTACAGTAGGAGACCTGTTTGTGTTGTTTACCATTATGTCTGAGCACCTAGATCCATGCTGGCACAGACAAGGCACTCAATACTTATGGCTTTATTGAAGGAAACGTTAGCGAATGTACATACTTTTTCATAGGCTATGTTACAAACAATTCTGAAAATCTATTATTATAATATAAAGTGATGTACAAATAAATATGGCTTGAATAGCAAAGTTGGTAGTTTTAATCAAGTATGTATATGTGTATGTCTTACTTAAGCAGTTAACTATTATATCCTTAGTAAATATGGGACCAATGAATACATGAATCAACTGTAGATGTGTGTGTCTGTTGATCGTAAGCCTAGAAGTAGTTTTGACAATAGCAAATGTTCAGAAAGTAGGATGTGCCCAGATGGATTTGGTTTATTCCAATTCGTCTCCTTAGCTAGAAATATCTGCTGAAACAAGTAGGAAGAAAGACATCCTCTTTGAAGAGGATGCTTCTGTTATCTTCCTGCTCTGCAGAGGATGCCTCGTCAGTTTTAACTCTTTGAACCCTGCAACAATCTTGGAAGATGGACAAAAGTCATGAAAGACTGCTGGGAATCAGCTGGGTGCAGTTTGGTAGGAGCCAGGGAAAGAGACAAGGGGAAAGCACTTGGCTGATAACCAACTTCCACTTCCATTGAGTGACTGTGATTATCACAATTTTAATCATACTCATTAGGGACTGTTAGTCTGAACAACATATCCCCTAGGACTGCTCTATGGACGTCAACTTTAATTTGATCATATTTTAATACAGAACAGTGTACAGCTTGAAGACAGGAATCTACACAACTGCTGATACAAGAGGAGGGTCACGGAAATCTAATAACAACCTGTAGAGAATCACGTTCTTGCTTTGCTATCATGACAGTCAATTGCATTCCACAAGAAACCTTCCTGTTAATTCACTGCTCCTATCTTGTACCAGGCAGACCAATTCACAGTGAATAAGAAGGTTTCTATGGCTCTTTGAAGCAGTACTTTATGAAAATTCTATACATGCCACCTGAAAATAATTTTAAATCTCTACTGCTTAACTTTCTGGTTCTCTTCCCCTCCCATTAAAAAAAAAGTTGAAAATAAAATAGTGAATTCACACATCTGTCTTTCCAATATGATATAAATCCACAGATTGACCATTCCTATACTACTATAATTCTGTAGATGGTGGAGTATTTTCAGAGATAGTTTATCAGCTTTCTCAATAAATAAAGGAAAATTCACCCTTCTCTGGAAAAATCAGACAAAGAAGTATTCTCCCTCCCTTTTTCCGTCTTTCCCTCTTTCTACTATAAGCCATATTAGCTTCCAAATAAAATATTTTAAGGGTGTTAAGAGGGACTTCTCTGGTGGCGCAGTGGTTAAGAATCCATCTGCCAATGCAGGGGACACGGGTTCAAGCCCTGGTCCGGGAAGATCCCACATGCCGCGGAGCAACTAAGCCCGTGCGCCACAACTACTGAGCCTGCGCTCTAGAGCCCGCGAGCCAAAACTACTGAGACCATGTGTCACAACTACTGAAGCCTGCGTGCCAAGAGCCTGTGTTCTGCAACAAAAAGAAGCCACCACGATGAAAAGCCTGCACACCGCATCAGAGAGTAGCCTCCACTTGCCACAACTAGAGAAAGCCTGTGCACAGCAATGAAGACCCAGTGCAGCCCCACCACAAAATTAATTAATTAATTAATTAATTATTTTAAAAAAGAGTGCTAAAACATCATCCACAGATACAGACACCAACACCCACCCCAGTCACCCTCCATGCAGGTTTTCTTATTGACCATAAATTCCCAGTGAAATAGTAACATCTCTGATTGTTTATGGAGAAAACTTGTATTTAAAATCGGAAAACCTAATTCATTGCCCCAGTGTTCTAAAGAATATTTGTATTACAAATGGATCTCAAAAAAGTACAGCTAAGTATTAACAGACAAACATACATTTTTATCAAATGGGGGAAGAAATCCTTGAGAAGAAACTTAGCAGCAGTGTTACACATTTTTCCTAACTCCCCAAAGTCTTTGAAGATGAGGAAATGCTTTTTATTTATGCCCAGAACTGCAAAAAAGTGATATGGTATGGGAGTTAATCCTAGAAAGATAGAGCAGACAACAACTGCCTCTGGATCTGTATCCAGAACAACTGAATACTGTTTTCATTCATTTGGGAAAATAACAGTCCTGCACATAGTATGGTCCTAGAAAAAATTACTCTTGTGTGGCAATTCCATTAATCAATTAATATTAAACATGCCAATGTATTTGTGTTGTGAAGTTAAGGTACTACCTCTTCATTCATAACATGCATAAATCAGAGAACTTCAATCAATCATATTAACCATTATCCCAAGTGATTAAATACATCTCAGAGACAAAAAAAATAAATCAAACAAGGCAATCTCTCCCAGAAAGACAGGAGGACAGAACAAGACATTCTTTCGCACAATGGTGCTCTGGGATTTCACTGGTCCCACCAACAATGAGGGGCATGTGCATGGTCAGGACTCGGCTGTTGTGTGGATACCTGTCATATCATCTTACTACCCAGTACCATGTGTCACGCCCTGTCACAGAGTTCCATGGAGATGGAGGTTGTCACCTTGACTGCTTTGATACCCCTTCACCTCCCAGGCAGGTTATATTCATGGCCCTCGGAAAACCATTTCTAGTTTGGTTTCAGAATAAGCTATCACTCTCATAGTAAGGGGAGAGAGGACTCATCTCAGGATCAAGAGAAATAAGGAGTGGGCAAGTGGCTATTCATGGATTTAGTTAATCTAACAAGTTCTCCATCCTTTGTCAGAATATTCCTGACCCCGAGTCACAGCCTGTGTGATGAATTTTAAGTACCCTTTCAGGGGCTGTGTGTGGTGTCTCTGTGCAGCCCCTCCCCATGCCTGGTCTTGGGAGTGGGGCTGGGGACCCAGAGAGGCAGCCTCTGCTGCTCACTGCCCCATCCCTTGGCTCCCGCCCATCACCCTCCCTAAATATAGCAAAGCTTAGAGACGGGACCGTGGGTGTCAGAGAAAAGTGACCCTGTTCCTCAGAATCAGTGGATTGATTGCCTTTCCTTTCACATCCCTGTACACAGGCATATAATGGAGCAGTAATTTGGTATGAAATCATCAATTTGCTTCCAGGCTGAGACTAAACCAGTCACTTTAAACATTTTAATATTAACAAAAGGCTTTGTATGATTTCTTTTTCTCTCTGCTGCGACTTTATTAGAGGTTGCCAGACCACAGGGGCTTTGACAAGTTTGTCAGTGGTCAGGGGTCCCACAATCAAGTAAGAAGACACCCCACCAAGACCTAGCATGCCTGTAGACAGTACAGGACATTTTCAATGTCAGTGTCTACACAGAATGTGTGGTGTAAACTACAGTCCTTGAAGAATATTAATCAATTCAGATCAGAGAATTTATGATGCAGCTCATTATCAGGGAGATCAATTTTAGAGCTTAAATTTAAAAGCCTATGCTTAGGTCAAAAAGTAAATAACTGAGTAAAAGAGAAAATACATACCAGCACAAAAATGTGATTTATTTTTCTTCTACGTAAATATCACCATGTTCATTAGTGCTAATGAACAACTAACTAGATTTCCTTACAAAATATTGATATAGGAAAAAAGTACTTTACCACCACAGGGAGACATCTAACAGAAAGCCTTTGATGGAGTAACATAGTCATCCTATGTACAGATAGTCATGTAAATATTGCAAAAATACTGAAATACATCTTATTATTTCAACATTAAATCTCTAAGGAAAGACGTTTTTAATGTCTTCAATAGCTATGTTAAAATGGTTATTCACTAATATTGGCTAATATTTGGATGTGACATTTAGAAAAATCTAAGCTTATCTTTAAGGTGAAGTGTATGCATTTATTCTTTTTTTTTTTTTTTTTTGTCAGTTATTATCCTTCTGTTGTATAATGATGTTCTTATAAATAGCACCGAAATGAGCACCTTCATACATAAGTTTTTCATCTCTTTGAGAGATGTCCGTTGGAAAACAATATCCAGAAATAGTATTTGAAAAGCAATCGACAGTGATCTGAAAGGTCATCAAAATGGCCATAGACTTTAACTCACTTATCATGTTTCTGGAAATGTTTTCCAGTTCAATAAGGCATGATGAGGCTTTTATTCTAGGAAATAGACATATATGAATGAGTCCAAAGTAGCTGGAGGAACAGAAACAGGCTCACAGACATAGAGAACAGACTTGTGGTTGCCAAAGCGGTGGGCTATAGGGAGGGATGGACTGGAAGTTTGGGGTTAGTAGATGCAAACTATTACATATAGCATGGATAAACAACAAGGTCCTACTGTATAGCACAGGGAACTATATCCACTATCCTGGATAAATCATAATGGAAAAGAATATTTTATTTTTTTTATTTTTTATTTCATCTTCTTTATCCATTCATCCGACGACGGGCACTTAGGTTGTTTCCATCTCCGGGCTATTGTAAATAGAGCTGCAATGAACATTTTGGTACATGACTCTTTCTGAATTCTGGTTTCCTCAGGGTATATACCTAGTAGTGGGATTGCTGGGTCATATGGTAGTTCTATTTGTAGTTTTTTAAGGAACCTCCATACTGTTCTCCATAGTGGCTGAACCAATTCACATTCCCACCAGCAGTGCAAGAGTGTTCCCTTTTCTCCACACCCTCTCCAGCATTTATTGTTTCTAGATTTTTTGATGATGGCCATTCTGACTGGTGTGAGATGATATCTCATTGTAGTTTTGATTTGCATTTCTCTAATGATTAATGATGTTGAGCATTCTTTCATGTGTTTGTTGGCAGTCTGTATATCTTCTTTGGAGAAATGTCTATTTAGGTCTTCTGCCCATTTTTGGATTGGGTTGTTTATTTTTTTGTTATTGAGCTGCATGAGCTGCCTGTAAATTTTAGAGATTAATCCTTTGTCAGTTGATTCATTTGCAAATATTTTCTCCCATTCTGAGGGCTGTCTTTTGGTCTTGTTTATGGTTTCCTTTGCTGTGCAAAAGCTTTGAAGTTTCATTAGGTCCCATTTGTTTATTTTTGTTTTTATCTCCATTACTCTAGGAGATGGGTCAAGAAGGATCTTGCTGTGATTTATGTCATAGAGTGTTCTGCCTATGTTTTCCTCTAAGAGTTTGATAGTTTCTGGCCTTACATTTAGGTCTTTAATCCATTTTGAGCTTATTTTTGTGTATGGTGTTAGGGAGTGATCTAATCTCATACTTTTACATGTACCTGTCCAGTTTTCCCAGCACCACTTATTGAAGAGGCTGTCCTTTCTCCACTGTATATTCCTGCCACCTTTATCAAAGATAAGGTGACCATATGTGCATGGGTTTATCTCTGGGCTTTCTATCCTATTCCATTGATCTATCTTTCTGTTTTTGTGCCAGTACCATACTGTCTTGATTACTGTAGCTTTGTAGTATAGTCTGAAGTCAGGCAGCCTGATTCCTCCAGCTCCATTTTTTGTTCTCAAGATTGCTTTGCATTTATTCTTATAATTAATTACTTTAAGTAATGTATTTCACTGACAATATATAAAAATAAAAACTGACCCAGTGATACCATTTCAAGGACCTTATCCTAAGGAGATAATTAGTCAAAGGGCACAAACAGCATGGATGAGATGTTTCCTGGAACACTGCTATAAAAGCAGAAACACAAATAAATCCATATATATGGGATGAATTCAATGAATTATGTTATATCCATATGGAAAATGGAATACTATGCAATCATAAAAATCCAACATTTAATAAGAAAAAAGTACTTTCCACTGCAGGGACAAAAATGGTCAAGTTTAATAATTGAACATAGGATTATTCCACTTTTTTGGCAGCCATTGAATACATTCATTTATGTATACATACAACAAATATTTACTTTATGTTTAATCAAATACTATGTGCCAGATGTATGTACTGATAAAGAAAACAGACTCAGGCTTATAAACATTAAAGAGTTAATTGTAAAAATAAATATGTAATTGTGATAAGTTTTTTAAGAGAAAAGAGTAAAATGAAACAAGAGATTATAAAAATATTAGACCAAATATTTGGTCTAATTTGGCCCCAGAACGGGTATGAGCCATGGCTATCAGCTCGGACCCCAGAGACAGGCATGAACCACTAAGGCTGCTGCCGCTGCTACCAAGAGTCCTGTGTGCAAGCACAGGTCAGTATCCACGCCTCCCCTCCCGGGAGCCTGTGCAGCACACAACTGCCAGGGTCCCAAGATCCAGGGACACCTTCCCCAGGAGAACACATGGCATGCCGCAGGCTGTTACAATGTCATGCCTGCCTCTGCCACCACAGGCTCGCCCCGCTTTCCAATCATGACTACAGTACCCCTCCTTCCCCATGGCCTGAGTGAGCAAGAGAGCCCTAATCAGCTGCTGCTTTAACACCCTCCTGTCTGGGCAGGTAGCACATGACTGACGGCAACCTACATGCAGAGGCAAGGCCAAACCAAAGCTGAAACCCAGGAGCAGTGCGAACAAACAAGAGAAAGGGAAATTTCTCTGTGCAGCCTCAGGAGCAGCAGACTAAATCTGCACAATGAACTTGATAAACCCTGCAAATGAAGAATAGCTGAATAGAAAGGGAAGTTCCCAAAATTGAGGCAGTGGACTTTGGGAGCAACTTGGGGTAGACTTGGGGTTTCCTTTATGCATATTGTAAATATTTATGTACCTAACATAGGAGCACCTCAATACATAAGGCAAATATTGACAGCAATAAAAGGGGAAATCAACAGTAACACAATCATAGTAGTGGACTTTTAACACCCCACTTTCACCAATGGACAGATCATCCAAAATGAAAATAAATAAGGAAACACAAGCTTTAAATGATACATTAAACAAGATGGACTTAATTGATATTTATAGGACGTTCCATCGAAAAACAACAGAATACACTTTCTTCTCAATGCTCATGGAACATTCTCCAGGATAGATCATATCATGGGTCACAAATCAAGCCCTGGTAAATTTAAGAAAATTGAAATTATATCAAGTATCTTTTCCGACCACAATGCTATGATACTAGATATCAATTACAGGAAAAAATCTGTAAAGAATAAACACATGGAGGCTAAACAATACACTACTAAATAACCAAGAGATCACTGAGGAAATCAAAGAGGAAATCAAAAAATACCTAGAAAAAAATGACAATGAAAACATGACAACCCATAACCTATGGGATTCAGCAAATGCAGTTCTAAGAGGGAAATTTATAGCAATACAATCCTACCTCAAGAAACAAGAAAAATCTCAAATAAACAACCTAACATTAAACTTAAAGTAATTAGAGAAAGAACAAAAAAAAACCCCAAAGTCAGCAGAAGGAAAGAAATCATAAAGCTCAGATCAGAAATATGTGAAAAAGAAATGAAGGAAATGATAGCAAAGATCAATAAAACTAAAAGCTGGTTCTTTGAGAAGATAAACAAAATTGATAAACCATTAGCCAGACTCATCAAGAAAAAAAGGGAAAAGACTCAAATCAATAGAATTAGAAATGAAAAAGGAGAAGTAACAACTGACACTGCAGAAATACAAAGGATCCTGAGAGATTACTACAAGCAACTATATGCCAATAAAATGGACATCCTGGAAGAAATGGACAAATTCTTAGAAAAGCACAACCTTTCAAGACTGAACCAGGAAGAAATAGAAAATATAAACAGACCAATCACAAGCATTGAAATTGAAACTGTGATTAAAATTCTTCCAACAAACAAAAGCCCAGGACCAGATGGCTTCACAGGCGAACTCTATCAAACATTAGGGAAGAGCTAACACCTATCTTTCTCAAACTCTTCCAAAATATAGTAGAAGGAGGAACACTCCCAAACTCACTCTATCAGGCCACCATCATCCTCATACCAAAACCAGACAAAGATGTCACACACACACACACACACACACACACACACACACACACAAACCTACAGACCAATATCACTGATCAATCAATGTGATACACCATATTAACAAACTGAAGGATAAAAACCATATGATCATCTCAATACATGCAGAAAAAGGTATCTACAAAATTCAACACCCATTTATGATAAAAACTCACCAGAAAGTGGGCACAGAGGGAACCTACCTCAACATAATAAAGGCCATATATGACAAACCCAAAGCCAACATCATTCTCAATGGTGAAAAACTGAAACCATTTCCTCTAAGATCAGCAACAGGACAAGGTAGCCCACCCTCACCACTATTATTCAACATAGTTTTGGAAGTTTTAGCCACAGCAATCAGAGACGAAAAAGAAATAAAAGGAATCCAAATCGGAAAAGAAGTACAGCTGTCACTGTTTGCAGACGACATGATACTATACATAGAGAATCATAAAGATGCTACCTGAAAACTACTAGAGATAATCGATGAATTTGGTAAAGTAACAGGATACAAAATTAATGCACAAATCTCTTGAATTCCCATACACTAATGATGAAAAATCTGAAAGAGAAATTAAGGAAACAATCCCATTTACCACTGCAACAAAAAGAATAAAATACCTAGGAAGAAACCTTCCTAAGAGAGAAAAGACCTGTATGCAGAAAACTATAGCACTGATAAAAGAAATTAAAGACAATACAAACAGATGGAGAAAAATACCATGTTCTTGGATTGGAAGAATCAACATTGTGAAAATGACTATACTTCCCAAGGCAATCTACAGATTCAATGCAATCCCTATCAGGCTACCAACATGTCTTCTACCTTCACAGAGCTAGAACAAAAAATTTTACAATTTGTATGGAAACTCCGAATAGCCAAAGCAATGTTGAGAAAGAAAAATGGAGTTGGAGGAATCAGGCTCCTGGACTTCAGACTATACTACAAAGCTACAGTAATCAAGACAGTATGGTACTGGAACAAAAACAGAAACAGAGATTGATGGAACAGGATAGAAACCCCAGAGCTAACCCTACACACATATGGTCACCTTATCTTTGACAAAGGAGGCAAGAATATACAATGGAGAAAAGACAACCTCTTCAGTAAGTGGTGCTGGGAAAACTGGACAGCTACATGTAAGAGAATGAAATTAGAACACTTCCTAACACCATACACAAACATTAACTCAAAATGGATTAAAGACCTAAATTTAAGGCCAGACACTATCAAACTCTTAGAGGAAAACATAGGCAGAACGCTCTATGACATAAATCACAGCAAGATCCTTTTTGACCCACCTCCTAGAGAAATGGAAATAGAAACAAAAATAAACAAATGGGACCTAATGAAACTTAAAAGCTTTTGCACAGCAAAGGAAACCATAAACAAGACAAAATGACAACCCTCAGAATGGGAGAAATTATCTGCAAACGAAGGAACTGACAAAGGACTAATCTCCAAAATATAAAAGCAGTGTATGCAGCTCATTATCAAAACAACAAAGAACTCAATTCAAAAATGGGCAGAAGACCTAAATAGACGTTTCTCCAATGAATATATACAGATTGCCAAAAAATACATGAAAGGATGCTCAACATCACTAATCATTAGAGAAATGCAAATCAAAACCACAGTGAGGTATCACCTCACATCAGGTCAGAATGGCCATCATTAAAAAATCTGCAAACAATAAATGCTGGGGAGGGTGTGGAAAAAAGGGAACCCTCTGGTGGGAATGTAAATTGATACAACCACTATGGAGAACAGTATGGAGGTTCCTTAAAAAACTAAAAATAGAACTACCGTATGACCCTGCAGTCCCACTACTGGGCATATACCCTGAGAAAACCAGAATTCAAAAAGAGTCATGTACTGCAATGTTCATTGCAGCTCTATTTACAATAGCCAGGACATGGAAGCAACCTAAGTGGCTACTGACAGATGAATAGATAAAGAAGATGTGGCACATACATACATTGGAATATTACTTGGCCATAAAAAGAAACGAAATTGCGTAATTTGTACTGAGGTGGATGGATGGAGAGTTTGTCATACAGGGTGAAGTAAGTCAGAAAGAGGAAAACAAATACCATATGCTAACACATACATATGGAATCTAAAAAAAAAAAAAAAGTTTCTGATGAACCTAGGGGCAGGACAGGAATAAAGACGCAGACGTAGAGAATGGACTTGAGGACACGGGGAGGGGGAAGGGTAAGCTGGGATGAAGTGAGAGAGTGGCATGGACATATATACACTACCAAACGTAAAACAGATAGCTAGTGGGAAGCAGCTGCGTAGCACAGGGAGATCAGCTCGGTGCTTTTTGACCATCTAGAGGGATGGAATAGGGAGGGTGGGAGGAAGGTGCAAGACGGAGGGGATATGTGGATATATGTATACATATAGCTGATTCACTTTGTTATACAGCAAACTAACACAATGTTGTAAAGCAATTATAGTCCAATAAAGACGTTAAAAAATTAATTAATTAATTAAGTTCAAGAATCACTAACTGATTATGTGATGTAATATACTGACCAGCTGTACTGTTGCAGTAACTGTGGCATCACAGTCACACCCAGGCCTCAGTTTTCTCCTCTGTGAAAACATCTGGCTAGGCAAACAACATCAAAGTCCCTTCAGTTCTTCTTAAGACTTAGCACTGTGGGAACATTATTTAGGGATTCTGCTGCAGCATTTATATCTTTACCAGTGTTAAGTCAATAAAATAGAGCTTTATTAAAAAATGGTATAAAAGGATAGTGTATTTTTTGTGTGTGTGATAAACAAGAATCAGAGGTTTAAGGGATATTTGGCATTTGATTAAGTTTTCAAATACGAAATGCCAAAACGTACTGCCAAATCCTACCCTCTAGGATGCTTTTAAAAGTTCTACAACTAGGGGTAAATTGGGAATCAGAATGTATTCCCAGCTGCATAACTATGAGCTTGCCTTTTTCTTTTTAGTCAATAAATATTCGTATCTGATGGCAATGTCTGACACTGTCTGAATGTCTGTGTGGTTTGGAGTGCTACCATAAAAAAAGCATGACATGCCCCCCTCATTCTGATATTATGGACAAATGACATAACTTGCCATGATTAACACATATTAGGAACACACATTGACTAGGCTGAATTTTACCTGAGCTTTGTGCTCCTGGAAACGGGGAAGGTTAAAGGAGTTTTCCTCATTCCTTTGTGTTCCAGAAAACAGCTTACTGAGGGTAACCACCCTTCCCCATAAAAGTCATGATGCATCCCCACTTGTTTATCTATGACAAGGACAGACACAGACCCTCCAATTTCCTATTCTTTGCCTCGTACATGATTAGCTGAACTGCTGGTCCCCACTTATCAACCAGAACATAATGCTTGGTAACCAACTTTGGTTAAGCTTCTTCCTCCACACTTTCTCCCACCCTCAGCCCAAGACAGCAGAGAGCCCCTCTTGAGGATAAGCTGGCCTAAGGTAACACAGTGTCTGATCTACTCCCCTGTAACGTTACCCCCTCACCTCACTTCTCCACCTGGTTCTTTCTAGCCTTGTCCGCTCCTCTCTATATAAGAAAACCCCTTCTTCCTAGTTCTTGCGAGGCTTGTGGAGCTTCTAGTCAGAACGTTTACCCAACTGCAACAGTCCCCTTGATCGACTGCAATAGTCCATCCCCACCCCCATGTCCCACAGCAACCCTTTCAAATAAAGCCTCTCCTTATTAAATGGGCATTTATTTTTTATTTGACAATATTTACAAGGAGTGCTTTCATAAGAGGTTAGAACAGTTTTGATTGTTTCTTAATCTCACCTAACTTTCCCTCTAGACCCTGGAAAAAAAATTATGCTCAGCATGGAGAAACCATATACAAGCAAGTTGGAAAATTATTAGACAACAAAAAATTAAATCACTGAAGAAATTTATACAAATCATAGGACAAGACCTTGTACATTAAAAAAGTCAGTGAAACAATAACAACAACAACAAAACTACACAGCCACAAAGGAAAAATGGTTCATGTAATCATTTCATGCTTTTTTTTCCCTTTCACATTATGGAAGTTTCTTTGTTCACATTATCTCCAGCGGTCTGTTAAATGTTTGCAATGCTTCAGTGCTTTTCTGTACATTTTGTTAGGAATGAAAAGTGACTTACCTATCAATAATAAAGGCAGCTGAAAGATTAGAATAAAGAAATGAGTTTGTCTGAAATACTTACTTGGTTTCTGCCTTAGCTCCTGATCAGCCAGCCAGCACAAAACAGAGCCAGGGTCCCATCCGTCTCCCAACTACAATGGATCTCTAGTTTTATGGGAGTCAACAAGTGGTTTTCAATTCTGTGAACCTTGACTACACAACAAAAGAACCCAGGCCTAGGGGGTCAGAGTTTCCAAGACTGTGTTCAGGGTATGAGCAGAAGCCACTTGAGGACTCTGCTTTCAGCCCTTTCAGGGGCCTCACACTGTAAACCTGTTGCAGTGAATAGGGTAGGAGACCATCAATAGAAACGGGCATGTTAATGTCTTCCTGGACTCTTCCATTTAACAGTTTGAACCCATCACTATTCTATGCGATTTAGCTGTTCGAAGACGATAAAGTTAAAGGCAAAAAAAAAACAAAAAACAAAGCAAAACAAAACCTTGGGCCTCCCAGATGTTAAGTTTCAATCTGTTTACACAACTTCTCTTACCAAGGCCACATCATGGGAACTACTCCCCATATCTGGCCTCATGGGACCTCAAGGCAGGTCGGAGGATTGCAATGAGTATTCATCACAGCATGTATTTGTGGAGGATAAGAAATTTACAATAAGATTTGTATTTGCCAATTGTCTAATTAATCCTGATTGTCCTGTTTTACGGGTCTGGTTGGAATAAGGCTTTGCTAACCAAGCCTATGAAGTTTGTTTTTATGTCAGAGGGAATCTTCCCCAGCAGTTCTTTTAAATCAAGAGCCAGCGGACAAAAATAAAATTATGAAAAAGAAAATTAAAACTATTGACAGTACACTATATCTGCTTTTATGAACTCCTGAGTCTGGAATAACTGATACACATATATAAGCAATTCCTTCAGTAAATATTCTTTGAATAGTATGCAAATAACACCTTGAAGTATAAAAACTGATATGGAACAGATCTTCAAAGACATTACACTCCTTTTCTTTCCTTCTATACCTTACTCGTGGGTTGGCAGCAAAGTTTTTACTTTAAGAAGAATTTTATCTTTTGGAAAAACTTTGGAAGAATTAACGAATAATTGCTGTACTTCTCATGGCTACCCACTGATTAGAAGTAACTAACTTATTTCTATTACAATCAGAGAAATCTGAAGAAGAGCAAAACACATCCTAATATATCAACAAGAATAGAAGCAATAATCAGAGGCAATGACAGTAACATCTTGCAAAGCAGTAAAGTATTTTGAAAAATCATATGACCTCCTTATTCTCGGGAAAGCAACCATGTCCCTGTAGGTCACCAGGCAGTCATGTAAGTTGTGTCCAACTATCAGTGAAGGGTAAATACTAAAGATTAGGATGAGTCCCATTACAAATAAGACAAGAATGGGAAATAAAATCAGTATTCAAAAGCACAGCTTCTTCCCTAGAACGTCATTCAATCAGTCATACTTTAAGGCTCATACGTGAGAGTTTTCACTAATATAAACCAATATAAAAGGTTACACTCTAGAATGATGTTTTGAGGAAAGTGATAGAATCACTGACCCTAAAGAGTTTAAAGAACTGGGTTGACATCCAACTCTTACTCTCAAGCAGAGAATTTTATGTGTTGACTTCCTGAATTTCCTTCCAATTTTGAAATTTAAAGTAGATAACGTATGTTAAAGTTAAAAAGCTTAAAATATTATTCTGCTCTATCTTACCCTTTTACTACAGTTTTGTCAATTATCCTTTATTATGCCCTTAAAATTACTGTTACCATTATCATCATCATTTTAGTCAATCATGAAGGGAAATACAACTGGATTTGAATTTTGTTAAGAGGTTTTCAACATTATTTAGAATGGTGTAAGAATTTTATTGTAAGTATATTGCACCAAACTTTAAAGATATAATTTAAAACTGCAAAAGCAAACCATATACAAGAAGTGCATCCAGACTTTCATTACTTTATTCCAACAGCTGTAGAATTAGTGTAATGAATTGACAGATAAAGTGACTGAATCAGAAGAGTACAAAGAATTCAGGTAAAGACGAGATCATTTTACAGGAGAAGTTTATTAGAGAAGTAGTGAAAAAAGAGTGAGAAGTGATTTAAGTGTAGAATATTAGGACAGATTTTAATATCTATTTATTACCTCTACTTCTATTGCTAGGTATGGTTTAGTAAAAAATAAAAAAAAGTATGAAAGTTTCACCCAAGATTTATATGTTGTCACTTCGAGTATTTCCTCATATTCTAAGTGAGAGCTCCTTCACGAGAGCGTATATAAGCTCTTGTAACATGCTTTGCTTTAAACTCTGAATACTTTGTCACCAAAAAGCTTATATTGTAATAAAAACATGTTGTGTATGATAGTATCAAACACAAAACCACACAGATGATTCAACTTTACAGGTAGCAATGATCTTGAAATCCAGGGCATTGCCAATGACACCAGCAAATTTTATAACACAGATATATCAGGTTTCCTTCAATTTAGATGGTGACATTTTACTTAGTTTCAGTAAAGTATTGTAGAATTCTTTCTAGAAGGAATAATAAAGAAACTGAATTTCCTGGGCATTTTCCCCAAGTACTTGCATAATTTATCAGTCGACACTCCAAAATAATTTATTTATTCATTTATAGTATTGCCCTTGGATGTTTCTAAAATGGACTTCCACATTTAAAATTAAAAAGCTACAAAAGGGGCTTCCCTGGTGGCGCAGCAGTTGAGAGTCCGCCTGCCGATGCAGGGGACACGGGTTTGT
>NW_006785406.1:5057253-5059710 GCF_000442215.2 Lipotes vexillifer | reverse complement strand
GTCTACAAATAACAAATGCTGGAGAGGATGTGGAGAAAAGGGAACCCTCCTACACTGTTGGTGAGAATGTAAGTTGGTACAGCTACTATAGAAAACAGTATGGAGGTTCCTTAAAAAACTAAAATAGAATTATCATATGATCCAGCAATCTCACTCCTAGGCATATTTCTAGACAAAACTATAATTCAAAAAGATATATGCACCCCTATGTTCACAATAGCACTATTTACAATAGCCAAGACATGGAAAAAATCTAAATGTCCATTGACAGATGGACATTCATGAAAAAGAATGAAATAATGCCATTTGCAGCATGGATGGACCTAGTGATTATCATACTAAGTGAAGTAAGTCAGAAAGAGAAAGACAAATACTGTATGTGGAATCTAAAATATGACAAAAATGAACATATCTGTGAAACAGAAACAGATTCACAGACACAGAAAACAGATTTGTGGTTTCCAAAGGGAAGGGTGGTGGGGGAGGGAAGGATCGGGAGTTTGGTATTAGCAGATGCAAACTAGAATATGGAAAAAAAAAAGTTATATTAGTCATTATTTACTATGTGCTAGACATCATGGCTAGGACCTTATCAGGATCAATTAATTATTTACCACCTCAATTAATTATCTTTACAACCCCTGAGGAAAGCTGCAAACATCTGCCCAAGGCTCAGAGAACTTGCCCAAGGTTACATTAAGCTGTGAAGAGCTGGGCTGTGAATTGAGGCAGAGTGACTTACAGAGCCCAAGTTCTTAAAACATATATAATATACCAGCAATTCAATGAAATATAAAATTGAAAAAACTACCTTCTAAAGTAATAGCCATTTCACAAACGTACTTACTTCATAAGAATAATATTAACCAAATTTTTTATCTAACCTAAAATCACTGGAAAAAATTTTTGTAATGCCAAATTTGAGATTTCAATTTTGTCTTGTAATTGAAATATTTGAGATGATGTGGTATTATATAGCATAATACATATGCGATGATATGTGGACATTTCAATAAGTGAAAAAACCTTATTAAGATAACATTTACCTGTAGATGTTGAAACTTGAGCAAACCACAACCATAAGTCAACAAACACATTTTATGTAAACTGTGAATAAGGGAGGTCAAGACAGCCCAGGATAGCTCAGGATAGAATTCCATCAATTCTGATTCACTCACACCATTGTGACTAACATTTACAAGGCAGAGAATCTAGGGAGAAAGAAGAATTAACAATGATTATAAAGCACTTCTATTAGTAACTAACAGCCATTAAAATTTCCACAATTCTTTTAAACTTATTAACTTATTTGAATTTATCATTCAAGTGATTTAATAAACTAAGAAACAGATTTCTTAAAATAAAACACACTTTCCAAAAGGCACTAATAAGATAGTGTACATATAAAGTCTAGCACACCAAAGATAACACACATATAGAAAAAGTTTAGTGAAAATTAAAACTGCAGGAAATGTATTATTAAAACTAATGACAGAGTTCTGATTCTGGGAAGATGGTGGAAGAAAACAGTCCTCCTACTACAAATGCCTGTTAATGTCAGATAACATGTAACAAAACATTTCCAAAAGCACAACTGAACCTGCAGAAAAGAAAGGGAAATCCCCCAAGTATCCCAAATAAATAGGAAACTGAAAATTAGAGGGCTAAGTGCTGGAGCTGCTGTCCCTGAGTGAAGTGGGGAGAGAGGATAAGCAACAGTCCCGTAACTTAGTTTGGGTTTTCACACCCACAGTCGGGATGGAAGGGGAGCCTTTAAGCTCTGTGAAGCAAAGAGCTGGAACTATGATAGAATGGTTGCCAACACAGAGACCTTTCAAAGGCTGTCCCCTTAGTGACGGAGTGCCTGAGGGAAACAGTGAACAGACAGAAAACTGTGGGCTTAGAGGCAGAATGAAAAGTCAAACCCAGGGGAACCCCCAACCTGAGAAATAGACATAAAAATGGATCCAGGTTAAAACTATAAGAGTTCCGCAAGGTTGCTAGTAAATTTCCAAAAATTAAATTGAATAACCAGAAACAAACAATTTTAAAATGTTATTTTAACTATAGAGTCCTTAGAAACAAATTTTAACAAAAGATGTTTAAGATTTTTAAGGGGTTAGAAGATAAAATGTTATTGATAATCATCATTCAAGAAGATGACTAAATAAATGGAGAGCTATTTAGCTTTCTGTGAAGGAGAAGACTTATATGATAATTTTCCCCAACTTTGCCTCTAAATCCAATGCAACTACAATTAAAATTGCATATTGACAGGAATAAAGACACAGACCTACTAGAGAATGGACTTGACGATATGGGGAGGGGGAAGGGTAAGCTGTGACAAAGCGAGAGAGTGGCATGGACATATATACACTACCAAACGTAAAACAGATAGCTAGTGGGAAGCAGCCGCATAGCACAGGGAGATCAGCTTGGTGCTTTGTGACCATCTAG
>NW_006785406.1:5044961-5057243 GCF_000442215.2 Lipotes vexillifer | reverse complement strand
AAGACAGGAATAAAGACACAGACCTACTAGAGAATGGACTTGAGGATATGGGGAGGGGGAAGGGTAAGCTGTGACAAAGCGAGAGAGTGGCATGGACATATATACACTACCAAACGTAAAACAGATAGCTAGTGGGAAGCAGCCGCATAGCACAGGGAGATCAGCTTGGTGCTTTGTGACCATCTAGAGGGATGGGATAGGGAGGGTGGGAGGGAGGGAGACGTAAGAGGAAAGAGATATGGGAACATATGTATATGTATAACTGATTCACTTTGTTATAAAGCAGAAACTAACACACCATTGTAAAGCAATTATACTCCAATAAAGATGTAAAAAAAAAAACTGCATATTGAGTTTCCATGGCACTTGCTGAGCCAATTCTAAAAATACATGTGGGAAATGAGCCAAGACAACTGTGGAAAATATTAAGAGGGGGTTTGCCTAACCAAATATCAAAGCTTACTTTAAAGTTCTAATAGTTAAGACAGTGGTATTGACAAGGAATAGTAAATTGGAACAGAAGAGCCTAGAAACAGACTCTTGTTTATATGTGAGCTTGATACTTGACAGATGGCATTCCAAATCAGTAGAAAAGATGTATTAAGTACAATGAACAATTAACTAGCTGTATTTTAAAAGATTGAGAAGTAGGTTCCTGGGAATTCCCTGCCGTGGCCCAGGTTCAATCCCTGGTTGGGGAATTAAGATCCCGCAAGTCACATAGCTTAAAAAAAAAAAAAGAAGTAGATTCCTTCCTTACACAATAAATAAAAATATATCATATGAGTTAAGGACTCACACATGAAGAACAAAATTATAAAATATTTTGAAGGGAAAAAAATATAAGAATACTTTTATGATAGCAAAGGATTAAAAAAATAAGATACAACAGGCATAAGCCATGAAAGAAACTGTTGATAAATCTGACTTCATTAAAATAAAACTTTGTATAATGACACCATAAAGTTAAAAGACAAGAACAGGAAAAAGACACTGATTTGCAAACTCTGTAACAAAGGATTTGTATTCAATATGTAGAACATTTAAAAACTCCTAACAGATCAACAAGAAAAAGTCAACTCCGTTAAAAAATGGGTAAAGGACTTGAACAAGCAATTCACCTAAGAGGAAACAAGAATAACTAAGAAGCATGAAAAGATGAAAAATCTCCATGATAATCAGGAAAATGCAAATTCCCTGAGATATCACTTCTGGCCACAGCACACTATGGTAGTGGGTATAGTATATGCTTGAAACATTTAGCATTACACAGATTTACTGTTTACTTCAATTCACACATAAATACAAACAAGGCAAAATAATCTTCCCTTTATAAGTTTATTACGCTTTACCTGTTTCATTAGTTCTTTATCCATATCATTTGTCATGGACTCCTGGATAGATCGCAGAACAAGTCTATATAATGAAACAGTATCTTGACACTGGAAACACTGAAGAAGGATTTTATCTAAATTGCCTGCTCTCCCAGCACTGTTGGAATTGAAAACAGATTTAATTTCTTACATTCTGCCAACATCTGTGAAAAATTTGGGGTAAATAAAAACAGTGCTGTATTTTACCTCTATGTTTTGTACTGTTTAACTGATAACAACAGGAATTCAATAAAACATGACGCAGGAAAACATTAGTTTTATGGGGTTGCTAGAGTCATCACAGTTATTTTAGTGTATTACCATTTAATTCAATTCAATAAACATATGCTCGGACTTAACTATGTATCAAGTAATTACTATACATTATGGAACACAAAAATGAGTAAGACATGGTTCTTATCACCTAGAGGCATGCCGCCTACATACAGGAAGCAGGAAAATAATTATAAATAAGTATTATTAGTTAGCCATGCAAATTAAATTTAAAAAAATAGAACCAGAATTTGGAAAACATCAGGCTAAAGAAAATCAGTAAATGGGGTTTGTTTTAAAATATTACACAATATTTACCAGTAGTTTCCTTTTTAAATACAAAGATATGCAAAGAATAGGGAAAAAACAAAAAAATGGATCCATAGTCCCTCTTAAAAGAGATAATTTCAATAACTATTATGAAATGCATGACTCTTGAACTGTACTTATGCAAGCCACTGATGTTCACAGATGTACCGCCACAACTCTGGGGACAGCGAAAATATCAAATATCATGGACAATTCAAAGTTTCAGAAGATTTTTTCATTTCAAATTTGGTGCTTCAGGTGAGAATGTGGAATTAAGAGACAAGAGTACTAGATTTAGTGTCTAGAATATGAGTTGTGCTAGGATTACAACCTACTGTGATGAATACCAAAACAAGTGTTGATCTTTTTTACCTCTGGTTGCGAACAGAGTAGGTGAGGCTGTACTGAAGAAGAAGTAAAAGCAGTAAAACTCTCTACTGCTTATCTAAAGGCAAATTATGAATGGATTTCTAAAATAGAAGACCAATTGTAAGATGAAAGGTTTATCAGGACGTGGGAACAGAGACAATTAAATATTCCTACCTACATACCTACCTACTGATAGTGAAAGACACCTGAAATAACATTTTTATGCCTTAGTTGTCTCCTCACTTTCTCAAAGCTAGGGGCCTCAAGGAGGCGACAATGAGCACTCCTGGGTGGGCCCCAAATTGAGGCCAAAGATGGCCTTGTTTTGCAACCCCCAGTCAGGAGAAGGTTATTGTGATGAAAACCAGACAGATATATCCAACAAGTTCTGATATTCAAGGACTAGCAGCAATCTTCAGTCATAAGTCACATTCTCATGGTTGTTAGTATCACTGTTAGAATAAACAGAATCTTAGTGGCCCAAGAGATTGTCATAATGATCAGTTTTCAGTTTCACACGGTGAAGAAGCGTTCTGCAGCAAACACAAACATGCTGAAGATGACATAAAATAACCACCACTTACCACGCAATCATTTTGCCGAAAAGAGTGACATAAAGGGCATTGCAGGTTGTAGCAGAACGACAGTGTCGTTCTAGCTTCTTCTCCTGCACCAGTTTACCAAAAAACAAAACAGAAATACAAAACCACCCTGGAATTAAGCAGTCTTTACAACCAAGCCATCAACAAATATCCCTGCAGAAATAACATGGTTCCTGCCACCTCATCAGTGGCATCACTGCCGTCTGGTACTGGACCACAGATGCTGTCAACATGCAAATGCTTTTTTGCTTTTAAAATACTGCTTAATATAATATAGTAAACCTTAAGACCAAAGTTTTTTTATTGCTTCTTCTATATCTGTTATTAGTTTAAGAGTAAATGCATTTAAGAAAGTAATTATTACTAAGTTCCAATTTTCCTTAGAACCATATAGAGTACTAAATTGAATTTTAAGTCTCATATAAAGTGTTTTTATAAGGAAAGCTATAGAGAGTAAAAGAAAGCAGCAAAATTAAAAATACTTACCTGCTCTTTACTCAGTTTAATGTCTACAGAGTGGCATTCTGCAATTATAATAGATTTTGCATCTTTAGGATTTAAAGGGTCAAGATGAAGTGTAGGCCACAACCTTTTATTTAAAGAAAAGAAAAATGAAATTCTCCTTTAATAATACAACAAAGCTGTAATCTACCCACAAGACAAGTCAGAGTCCATTACAAGAATTAAATTTTTATACTGCCTTCATAAAATAAACAAAATTAATCTCTGTTAATCATATTAATAGTATTTCATTTTTTAGCAATTAATCACAACACTGTTATAAATAGCTTATACACGAAGTGTATAACATTTCCAGTTCTATACCATCAGTAAAACAACACAGGTATTAGTGCCTGTGAGGAATAGTGTCAGACAGTCTTCGTCCACAGATTACTTGTAATCCAATTAGAATTTACACCCTACAACATCCATTCTCAATGGGGTGGTGAAAATTGTTTGTTGGAGAAGGGAAATCTTACTCTCTTTATGCATAAAGCACAAATATACACACATATCTATTTATATTCATGAATTGATATATGATGTATGTATGGTATTAACACTTCTTGGCAGGTGATTAGGAAGAAAATCACTAAAGGGCTCCTAGGGTGGGGAGGCAAAAATAGGTCAAGAAACACTGCCTTACAGAACTCAACCACTGCATCCCTTTTTGAGGACTGTTAAGGTGAGCTTACATTTCAGGACCACAGGTCTCTGGTCTATTTTTCCTAGCCCGGCCTTCCCCGTTTTCCTCACCCATAAATTTAACTGCCTACTAGACATCACCAATTGGAGCTACAATAGGCAACTCAAACAAACCATGTCCAAAGACAAAAGTCATGACCTTTGCTCCACAAACCTGCCCATCCTTTGTGTTTCCCATCTCAGTTCATGGAACCACAGTTTACTTAATTTCTCAAGCCAGAAACCTGGGAGCTATCCTAGCTTTCTTTCTCACATCTCTGATCTAACCTCCCACCAAATCCTATAGATTGCATCCTTTTCTTGAATTTGTCCAATTTTCCCCATCCTCACTGACATCATATGAAAAATATGAGAAATACACATATCAAAAACCTTTCTTTGTTTATACTTTAAAAATTTCATGTAATCTGAAAGAATTAAATTTAGCACTTACCTCCATGCTGGAGGGCATGTTTCCACATTCACAGAAACAATTACTCTTACATTCACTGGCAGTGGATCTATCAGCCATTTCATGTGTTTTTCAACTTGCTTAAAAATATAAAAACAAAATTCCATCTATTAATTCAAAATATTTCAAAAGCAACCCAATAACAGCTCCCCAAGTAAAATGAAATTCTCATTAAATTTCTCATTATTATTAAGGATAAAATCTTATTTTTTGGATGATTTATCTCAGAATATTAGAAGAACAAGTGGCAAAACACTACTATCACTGATCTGAATTCTGGGCATGTAAGGAAATGTCAAGGCCCTAAAACCATGTCAAAATGAACAATATTTGCTAATTGTGAAAACACAGTTGGTCCTTCCCAATAAGATACTAGCATCTACTGGCATATATATATATTTTTATCCACATGCTTCCTCTCTAGAAATTAAGCAGAAATAAAAGAAACAACATCAACATTTTCTTCTCACAAACATATGATTTAAATGTTTGCTATAGTCACTACAAATATTTTTGTCTCTTTCTGAGTATATCAGTAGGTTAAAAAGTGAAAACATACCTGAATTTGATCTATAGAATCAATAATGATGATGATGCTGCCTTGATGACGGGCAGAGAGTTTTTCTAGCCAATGTGGAAATTCTTCCAGAAGCTTAGCAGGATCCAATGACAGAGCAGATACTGACCAAGAATGCTGCATCAACTACAAGGTGAGAACACATGCAAATTAAAGTAGCTACACTGTATCACAACTGGTGAGAAGTATTTCTGTCTCTGCATTTTAAACCAAAATTGTCACCAAAAGGACCCAACTGCATTGAGTATAATTTTTAACCTTATGCAAAACCAAAACAAATGCGTAATACTGAAAATTGGTTTATCATCAGGTACTCAGGCCTGACAACTTCTGAATCTAAATAAAATTTCTGATAACTCCAAAAGATGGTGTATTTTTCTACCTTTAGAGTCAGTCGTTTAATAATCAAGGAAGACTCTGAGCTGGTTGACATGGGCCTCCCCACAAAATGAGAAAGAATTAGTGTGTTAGGGGAATTTTTCTGTTGTAACTGGATCCTGAAAGAAAAAGACCTTTTATAAGACTGATGAAGCTCCTTTATGGTCAACAAAAAAAGAATTCACAATGCATTAAGCATCAAATGCTACCTGTTAGTAATTACATGGTCAGTCAGTTTTGAATTAATATGGGAAATTTCAATTTTTACACCACTTTTAGATTCTTTTAAATAAACCATTAAAAATTATACCTTCATTTTAATTACAAATTGGTGTTACTAACGTAAACCAAAACACTATACATTTGTGGTTAAAGTATTAGTAAAATGAGCATTAACCTTTAATTACAAGTATGTTATTAAAGGAAAAAGGAAGTTTCTTTGTTAAGTACAAAAATAGTATTTCCAAACATAACTCTGAATAACAGGGCAATAAAAAGGAAACAATATACACCAACTCCTCAATGTAAATAATAACTATGAGTGAAAGGAAATGGTCTTACCACTTGTTTTTCAATAATATGATGAACTAAAATAAAACTAAGAGTTTATTAGCTTATAAGAACCTTAGTCCATAATTTGAAGAACTAGTTTGCATTCATAGTAAAGATTATCCTTTATTTTGATATTCTTTATGATTTATTCCACTCTAAATAGTCAGTCTTTGTCTTGTTTCAAATATTTAAAATCCCAATGAAACTTTTTTTTTTTTTTTTTTTTTTTGTGGTACGCGGGCCTCTCACTGTTGTGTGACCTCTCCTGTTGCGGAGCACAGGCTCACGGACGCCCAGGCTCAGTGGCCATGGCTCATGGGCCCAGCCGCTCCGCAGCATGTGGGATCTTCCCGGACCGGGGCACGAACCCGTGTCCCCTGCATCGGCAGGCGGACTCTCAACCACTGCGCCACCAGGGAAGCCCCCAATGAAACTTTTAAGATGAAGCCAGTAATTGAAAATAAAGGCACATGCCCTCTATAATTCACCTAACTCCATGCCACAGTGACCACTCCCTTAGCTCTGACCTACATAATTTATGTACACAATCACAAATGCTCACATTTCCTTTTCCTTTCTCATTCTGTATCTTCTCTCTAACTTTCAAATTGTATATATCTCAGGGCATGAGTCTGTTATATTACTCCTTTTGCTTTTTAATGTTCAGTACAGGCCCTGCAGCAAGGTAGACATTCAATAATTCATTTTGTTGAACGAGTTCAGTAATTCAAATGATGACAACGATAATTTAATTGCACTGAATCATACCACTTTGATAAAAGAAGGGACTTTCCAGAGCCTGGTCCTCCAGATACAAGAAGGGGTGGAATTGGTGCTGGTGCTGCCACTAGATCATTAAGGCGCTGGTAATACTAGAAATAAAAATGAATTTAAATTGTGAAGAAGAACATGCCTTTTAGAATACTAAATAGAGTCAATTTCTGATTATCCTCTGAAATCAGTGGAGAAAAGCTGCATGAAAAAGTGAAATCTACTTTTAATCAATAGCACCCTCATAATTGCTTATTTTTATGGCTGGTTAAATATGTCCAAAGTAGTAAACTAAGAATGGGCCCCAATTTCTCCTACCATAGTATTAACGGATGAGGGGCAACCTTTCAGATCCCCATGGGGCTTTGCACCATTCAGATGTCCTGCAGAACGCTGCAGAGAGACTACTGCATTACCCCAAGTTCCTGAACTATGGAAAGTACCACAGGTGGCCTTGAGGGCACCAGCAGGCATCCTACATTTCCTGGTCAGAAGAACACCTGCCCAGAACACCTGTCCTATCTCAGTTTCCAGAGAAACAAGAGAGGGTCCTGTCTGGGGCCTTGGAGTCTCCCAACATGCTACTGAGAACCAAGCTAGGACACCTGAGATCTTTCTGAAACTGCATGTGTTCCATGCAAAGTCTGAGAACTCCTATTTCCTAGGCTTTCCCCAGATAGGAAAACCTCGTTCAGAGCTGAAAAGGACATGCTCAGAAAACTGAAATATCTCAGTCGTTATAAAGGAGTTTCCAAAGTCATCTTGGGGGTTAGGATGTTTATTAAGTGTACCAGTGGTCTAAATGATAGCTGATGAGGAATCAAAAGAATGTGTAATAAATAAGTAGTTTATGCGAGCTTTAGGGTAGCAGAAATTTCCAGCAACTACAATAAATAATTACTTGGTATAGTTTTTCAATCAATTTTTCTGTTTGTCATATCATATTCCCGAGGAATTCAAATATTTCTCATAGAAATGATACTTCTCAAGAAGAAAAAGGCTTAATTGATTTATGACCTTGTAAATCCTAACAATTTAGTTCGTGGTCCCAACTAAAGCCCATTTATAGACCCATGTTTCCCACATTAAGACCCCTTGCCATAGAAGAAAGCATAGGATTTGGAGCCAGAAGACCTAGGTTAAAATCTCACATCTGCAATCTACACCCTGTATGCTCTTAGGCAAACTATAATCTGGACCTTAGGTCCTTCATTTATATGATAAAATAGTGATAGCAATGCCTCTCTTATAAAATGACAACAATTTAACATTTACCATATGCCAGGTACCGTGCCAATGCTTTATGTGCATGATCTGATTTAGTCCCCCAAACAATCGTGTGAGATAGGTGTTATTAATTATCCTCATTTTACAGACAAGAAAGTCAAAGTTTAGAGCTAAGTAACTTGATCAAAATCCACAGTGAGGAAATGGTGGAACCAGGACATAAACACTGACAGTCTAAATTATGAAAGTCATTAAAAATCCTGTAAAAATACAGCTATTAGTGACAGCTACTGTAATATTCTTTAAGATATTAGTTCTTATATTAATTTTTAAATATTATTAAGTATTTTTGAACTTGAACACAGATTCTTTGTGCACTTCTAGTTTTATTTGCTTAGATATTTAAGGATGCTGAAGGACTGACCTGCCTACTGCATTAACTACTCTGCTGTTTGATGTTTTGATTCCTCCAGGAATTGGAACAATAGAGAGCCTTCCTATTTTTATCAAGTTTCCTAGGTATACTAAACTTGGTCTGGTGAATTGCAGATGGTAGCATAATAAACATGTAGTTGAAAAATCCTAATCTGTAACTAAACATGTTTGATATTCATAAGTATATTTGAATCTCACACATCTTTCATATGATACAAACCTAAGCACATGTCTCAACATGGATAATTAAGCCATGAGGGCAGATATTAACACAATCCTTAACCTTGACTATAATTGGGTGAAACCACAATTATGATACAGCCTTTAAGCAGTGACTGATCTTTGTTGGAACAACACTCCAAATGCTTACTTTCTCAAATCCCAACTCATGGGCTGAATTTGAAGCCTGCTGAAAAGCTTCCATTTGCTCTTGTTCATCATGTATGTCCCACAGAACATCACCAAAATCATCTTCTTCTGGAATAGAATCTTCACTGCCCAAATCCTTAGTTTCCAGGTCTGTAGTTTCAAAGCCCAGGATGTCCTGAACACCAAGAGCAAGCACACAAAAGCAAACAAAGGAAGTGAAGACCTTGTACAGTATTGTCAGCACACAGGCCTAAGGTGGCCCTCACCTACCTTGGAGGGCAAGCCCAAACCTATGGCTTTTGTATGGTACCTCCAGGGATCAATTTAAAACTATAAAAATAAGCAATAGTTTAAAAATAAAGAAAAGAAGAAATATTAAAATAATAAAAACAAACACCACTCTCATTCATTAAAAATAAAGTTAGAGGGAATCTGGTTTCTGAAAAATGTTACACAATATCTTTGGTTATATCTGGCTGGTGAACAATTTTAAAGACCGTGCTAATGCCTAAGAAATATGCTGCTTTACATTTTTACAAGCATTTAATTACTAAGATGGGGTTTCTTGATATCAAATATCTCTGCTATGATGTCTAGTCTTTATATTAATCACTGAAAATATGTTATCCTGTAAATGGTAAAGTTGGTCAATATGTCCATTTTCACTTACTGCCATTTACTCTGTTCAATTCATCTTATTTTGGGGCTCACTCTTTTTCTCTGATAACAAATCTGTATACTTGTAACACAAGTTAATTTTAAAAAGTAATTTAATCCCTTACTTCTCAAATAGGGTCCCTGGTACCCTGAGGGAGGGGACAGCAGGTAAGGATAAACACAAGCTAAACATCTGGTGCCCATTTTACTTGAAGATAGGGAATTTTTTTTCTTTTTCTTATCATTATTAGAATTTTTGCTGATACATAATTTTAAATGATTTTTAATATTAAAAAAAGGTAAACATCAAGCAGAATATATAATTCACATAAAGTTTCAAGATTAATACTGAGACATCATAGAAACTTTCAGTTTGAGACACCTCTGTGATCCATGATCTCAGACACCTAGAGGTGTGTTTTCACCCCTCTCTATTGATAGGGGGATAATGTGGTAGAAAAATTCAAGACAGATTTTTCTAATATACAAAAACTCAAGGTGCACACAGAATCTAAGGAGACTCTCTGTTGAATAGGTGAACATTATCCCTCATATACTTCCTTTTTACCTACCACTTTTGTAATCCATTTTATACTTAACGGATATTAAAACATCAAATCGTTTGCGAGACAACTGAGAGATACAGATACATGGTACTGGGAATAACACAATAATACCACCAGGTGGACTCTTGCCAGAAAAGAGGGCACTTTACCCCAGTATTGTTTTCAAAAGAAACCAAACAAGTGATTTTCTCTGGAAAACCCAATTTTATTGAAATCACTCTTAAGATATTTGAGCAGAAATCTTACAGGGAATGCACATTTACCTGTTTAATAATCTTTTCTACATAAATATAGGTTTTATAGACTCCTTCTGCAGGATCTCCTGAGTGATCAATGATCTGGGGGGAAAAAAAGAAGTTTAACAACAAGAAAAAAACAAGACTAACAGGAGGAGGAGGGGGCGGTAAACACTTTTAGAGTGCTTATATGTTAGGAACTGTTCTAAGTACTTTGTGTATATTAGCTCATTTACCCTCACAACCCTATGAGGGAGGCACTGTTATTCTCTCCATTTCATAGAAGAGGAAACTGAGGCAAGTTAAAAAACTCATCTAAGGTCACACAAGGGATTTAGTGTGAACAATGTTGCAAATAAAACAAAAAGTATGCTTTCTTTTTTGCTTATGTGTCCATCTGAGAAAGTGACTGGAGTTGGTGATACCAAAACTCTGTCCAGAACCTGGTGTCACCACTGAAAGTCCACTTTGGTTTGGATGATGCACACGCCTGCCCATTTTGACATGTGACAGCAGGAACCTGTTAAGGAACCAGATAGGTGGGATGGTGTGTGCTGGGGCCCTGGTAGCAACGTCTGCACCCACACGGTGCATAGTGAGGCCGTGGAGCCTCTGTCCCTGCCAGCACTTGGATGCAAACAGAAGTAAATTTTATCATGTGGAGCAGAGAGTGTGGAAAATATTCCTAAGTTTGGCTTGATTCTTTTCTGCTCACAGCCTTGGGGGAAATAGTTTTTGTTTTTTCCTTCTTGTCCTATAACCTGAACACATAGGTTCATATAAAAGCCCTCCCTGAATAGTGCTTGCTTTCTGCCTGTTTGTTTCGGAAGGGTAATGAGGGTAACCTGAGGAAATATGGAAGGGTTGGGATCCCAGGTTGTAGTGGTCAGAGGGAACCAACCTTTCATTCGTGGGAGACAATGGGGCCCCCTCTGCTTTCCCCTGTGGGCTGGGGCCTGGCACACAGTAGGCGCTCAACAAATCTGTGGGTTACTTACGGAATGATCCAGAGGAGTGGTGGGGGGAGGAGCCATGTGCCAAGGCGAAGGGAAGCTCCACGACCTTCACTTGGGTACAAGTTGGGGAGCTGGTATAGAGGACAAGGCAATCCCCCCACTGCCCCAACTGTCACTCTCAGTTCCTCCCCTGCTTGGCTGGGGGGCTTGGCCCAGGGTGAAAGGAATGGTATTTTTTCAGGAAAATTCCAATGGCTGAACTCTCACACTTCTGCTTCAGGTAAGAACTTGTAGATACCTTGCTAATCAATTCACCTTTTTGGGTATGAACATTCCAAAGCTGGGAAAAGCCCAACACCAGCCTTTATTGTTTATTGTTTTAATCACTCTGCTGAGTGTCCCTTCTCTTGATGTCATGTTCTTTTTTTGGTAAACACACAGACACACACATACACATATACACACATACACATGTGTACACACACATATGCATGCCTACATATTGACACACACACACATGAGTTAAACAGCTACTTTAATTTCATCTTATGTATTTCTGTACCATTCAATACACATAACCTTCAAAATCCATCTTTATGCCAAAAAAGCAAAGAAGTTTATCCTACATTTAAATTTATAATCATAGTAGAGAGATCTTATTTGACTCCTATATAAAAAAATTCATCTTCTAGTATACTAATTTTTAAAAGCAATATTTATAGAATAGAAAAAAGATAAAGATTAATATCTTTCGTCATGGCACCTAGTGAACTAGGCTGGTACTAAAATAATTCAAACAAAGAATGAAATGGCTCTGGAGATTAACTGTAATAAAAATGAACTCTTGTCTTAGACTCTTCACTATGTTATGCTGGCCTCAAGAAAAATGCCTGTATTCATATTTGATCTTATTTTCTGGCTAGGCATAGAGAAACAGAAGCTTTGTCAAAATCCTAGAGTTGTTTTTTTTTTTTT
>NW_006785406.1:5006999-5044951 GCF_000442215.2 Lipotes vexillifer | reverse complement strand
TTTTGGTACGCGGGCCTCTCACTGCTGTGGCCCCTCCCGCTGCGGAGCACAGGCTCCAGACGCGCAGGCCCAGCGGCCATGGCTCACGGGCCCAGCCGCTCCGCAGCACGCGGGATCCTCCCAGACCGGGGCACGAACCCGCGCCCCCTGCATCGGCAGGCGGACTCCCAACAGCTGCACCACCAGGGAAGCCCTAGAGTTGTTTTTGATTGTATTCTTAACACTAACTATAAACATTTACCAAGTTAGTAATGCAAAGCCTGTAATCTCTATTCTAAAATATATCCTACCATGCATCTAGGGATGATCAAATCCTTCTACTCATCATCAGTTTTTGGCTTTTCCCAATGCTTTCAGGAAAGGTTACCATGAAAAGGCTCCTCCTTACACTAATCCTTGGTCAATAATAGATAGAAGGACTCTGTGCT
Source organism: Lipotes vexillifer (assembly GCF_000442215.2). Lineage (NCBI taxonomy): Eukaryota > Metazoa > Chordata > Mammalia > Artiodactyla > Lipotidae > Lipotes > Lipotes vexillifer. The sequence continues at coordinate 5,044,523 of NW_006785406.1, read as the reverse complement.
TGGGAAAAAAGCACAGTAGAGATTCTGATTTATCCACTTACAGATCATACACTTTTGAGGCACATATTGCTGTTGATGCCTCTCTTTCTCTCATAGTCCACAACTAATCTGTTAGGAAATCTATTGGCTCTGTCAAAATTTATCCAGAATCCTACTGCTTTATTTTTTTATTTTTTATTTTTTTGCGGTACGCGGGCCTCTCACTGTTGTGGCCTCTCCCGTTGAGGAGCACAGGCTCCGGACGCGCAGGCTCAGTGGCCATGGCTCACGGGCCCACAGCATGTGGGATCTTCCCGGACCGGGGCACGAACCCGTGTCCCCTGCATCGGCAGGCAGACTCTCAACCACTGGACCACCAGGGAAGCCCCCTACTGCTTTTTATCACATCCTCTACCACCACCCTGGTCTAAGCCACCAGCATCTCTCACTTGGATGATGGCAACAGCTCTCCACCTCTGCCCTATCCCACTACCTTCCCTCCAAACCACAGTCAATTCTTCCTTTTTGGTTAAATCCTTCAATGGCTCCCCACCTCACTCTAAGTAAAAAAAACAAGGTTCTTCAGCATCGGCCCCGATGACCGCTCCTACTTATGTCCCCTCACTCGCTCTGCTCCAGCCCCGCTGGCTTCCTTCCTCTCCCAAAACACGCCAGCGCCTCTCTCTGTCAAGCATGTTCTTAAAAACCACCTATGAATTTTACCTTGGCTTTGTTGGTCTTGTTCAGGTTAGAAACTTGATCAATCAGGTGCTGGACAGAGTCAGAACTGACTTTCCCATCTTCCAAACGATGATAAATTAATCGTGGTTTGCCTTCAGGGTTTTTCAGAAAAGCTTCTTCACAGTCTTCCAATAACAAGCTAGATTGGAAATCAGTATTTCTTGTGCTATACTGCACTGTAGCAGCACACAGTTAGTCAATTAACCTAAGTGCCAAGAAGGGGGATTTACTACAATGACAGGTGGCCAGAAAAGGCCCCGCTGCAGAATAAGTGAAACTTTCCAAAAATGGATGTTTTTACAGCTCTGTTCTAGCTTAGTGTCAATATTAAAGTATAATATATTCACTAGCAGACAATGAGAGTAGGTACAATAAATTAAATTTTAAAGCATACATAATTTTAATTTTTTAAAATCTAATTTAAAAAAACTTCTCAAAAATACTGTTAAACATTGCTCAAAATAATGGTCCATACTCATGAGACTTTGCAAATAAATGGAAAACCTAATTCTATTCACAATTATATAATTTCAAGTTAAAACACAAATATCATCAGCCTCAAGGTTTCAAGATTTTTCTCTTCTGTAGTCCTTTAGCCTTTACTCATTGAATAAATGATCTGAACGCTTATACCCCAGATACACTGTAAGAAAGATCCAGAGGCAGATGGGGAAGGTTAGATAGCTATTAAAATCTTGACTGTGGTAAAGGTTAAAAAAAAATTCTAACTATGCTCAATGTACCGTAACTACAGCTTGTACTATTCCTATTTAAATTCCAGAAAAATCTTCAAATAACCTACTAGTGTTTTCTACACCACAAGAAAAACTAAACAATTCCCCTTTCTAAAAAGCATTAAATGAAAGTTTGTCTAGAAAGGCAAATTACTGTGTGTATACAGGGAAAAGCCATTATATGATTCAGAATTTGCATAAAAAACTAAAATACCAGCCCCAATACGAAACAGGAAAAAAAAGCAAAAAGAAGAAAACAGAAAGAAAAAACAGCATGGTTTTAAGGATTAAAGCATTAACAAGAGAAAAACAACAAGTGACATATACTATCACCTAAGATAAAATACTACCTAGATATTAAAGAATAAAACAGGATATATATATATATATATATATATTTTTTTTTTTTTTTGTGGTATGCGGGCCTCTCACTGTTGTGGCCTCTCCCGTTGCGGAGCACAGGCTCTGAACACGCAGGCTCAGTGGCCATGGCTCACGGGCCTAGCCGCTCCGCGGCATGTGGGATTTTCCCGTACTGGGGCACGAACCCGTGTCCCCTGCATCAGCAGGCGGACTCTCAACCACTGCGCCACCAGGGATACCCCAGATATATTCTTAATATAAAAACAAAACAGGAAAATAAAAGAGGGAAGGGGAGGTAAAGGACTCCAACTAAAGGAAATCAAGTTGAAGGAATCCTTAAACTTATTTTGGGAAAAGGTTCCTTGACCACGTAGCTCCTTGGCCACCTGGTCTCTGGGTAGAGTCTTAAGGATCAATGATAGGTTATATTGCAGGGATTCTCATAAAGCTTAGGGCTCCAAACATTTCCAAAGACAGTTAAAGTCAGAGTTGGTCCTCAATAAAAAGAGAAAAATGCTTTGGAAGGATTAAATCCAATCAGATAGAAAATATAGAAAGAAAAATTAACTTCTTATTTAACCTCCTATCTATCTTACTTTGTCTTCTATCTATATATCTAACTGGTAACAAAAAAAAAAAGCTTCATTTGTAGACTAGATTCATTGGTGTGATTATATTTCACATTATAAGAAAACTGCTCACTTCACTGGATTTAAGTAGTTAGCTCCTCAGAGAATTAAAAATATGATTTAACACCTATGCAAGTGTTCAAGTGCCTCTAAATCTGTATCTGAAGAAAGAAAATAATGAAGGTTAATGCTGATTATTGAAATCAGGAGTCACCACCTTCTTCTGTAAAGGGTCAGCTAGTAAACATTTCAGGCTTTGCGGGCCATACAGTCTCTGTTGAAATACTCAACTCTGCTGTTGTAGTGTGAAAGCAGCTATAGACAATACATAAATGAATGACCATACCTGTGCTCCAATAAAACTTTATTTATAAAAACAGGTGGCTGACTGGATTTGACCTGAGGGCCATAGGTTGCTGACCTCTGATTAAAATGATCTTTACATTAATGATGTTAATCTTATAACCTATTAACAAGCCTAACAGTGTGAAACTTTTTTTATTTTATTCACGTATTAAAAGTCATAGAATTTACTGAATTTCATGGATTGTTTTTGATTGTAAGAATGCAATTAGAACTTATCTTTCAAGGTCATCTGGTAATCTCAATTCTATTTATGAGTTTAACTTCTATAATAAATTATAGAATTTTCAGCTTACCTTGGTAAGGTTAAATGAATGAATAAGATAACTAATGAACTCTTCTCAATTTCCCATTTTCTTACAGTGAGGTACTGATTTTCAATATCAATTGGAAAATACACAGCATGGAAAAAATATCCCATTGTCTCACACATTCTTTTAAGTTTAGGTGAATAGTCCTAAAAACAAATTAAAACATAAGAAAGCACAGCTTATTTAACTAAAGATCTAGTCAGCTTCATACTACTTAAAATCAAAAAGGTTATGTTGGATATTCTCTAATTTAAATCTTTAAAAATTATATGATCACATCTTAAAGAAGATCTTTAAGAGAAAAGGCAAGTTTCTCTATAAAATAAAAATAGTAATAGCTTAGCAACTTTCCTGTTTCCTAGCTCAGAAAATGATTTATCTCATAATAAACCAAAAACAACAGGAGTAAAGTATTAGACTATTTTGCTTTGGTAGTTATTTATTTTTATTATTATTATTACAAATGACTTTTGTTTATTGTTATAGGGTGAAAAATGTAAATCCATAGATTTATATAGTAAAAAGTGTCTGCCGTGATATATTAGAACACTAAAACAAACAGATATAAAAATATGTTGGTCTATAACAAATTAAGGTACTTAGTATGATGATTAGTATTATGCAATAAGTTAGTAATTCCCTCAACATGTGTTTGGGAACAGCCTATACTTAGTGAGTAGAAGCTTTGGTTTTCAAAATACTTTGTCTTTTTACCAAAATTGAGTATTATCAAAAAGGAAAGCTAAATGAACTTATTAATCAACAATCTAGACGATGCTAATATAGCAGGTATAGCATGTGACATGCATATTTATTTAAAATTCAGTTAGAACAGTAGTTGGTAAACTTTTCTGTAAAGGGCCAGATGGCAAATTAATAACAGCTTAAGAACTTGGCTGTTTTGGCAGAGGTTTTAGTGGTTCATTTAGCCTCCATCATAATTTATTCTGCCATTAGTGAGAAGTAACCTGAGACAATACATTGAGCGTGGCTGTGTTCCAATATAACTTTATTTATAGACACCAAAATTTGAATTTCATATAATTTTCATGTCAAAATATTATTCTTCTTTTGATTTTTTTCAACCGTTTAAAACTGTAAAAACCAATCTTAGCTCTAGGTCATACACAGACAGACTGCAAGCCAGATTTGGCCCACAGGCTGTAGTTTGCTGACCCCTGCCTTAGATTAACCCCAATGGCTGCCTTGAAAAAGTTAAAACCATGACAAGGATTAAATTTTGACATAATCTGAAACAGATTCAAGAATAGAGCTGGCAGGTATTAACTATAGCAGGCACCATCAGTAAGGGCCGTAAACACTGTGGAGAACGTGTAATGAAGCATTCAAAAGCATAAAGTTCCAAGGTCTTAAATGAATATACTGATAATACTGAGTAAGACGTTTTCTTAAGAAAAGTCCAAGATGCTTCCTACTCTTTAAGACATAATCTAGTGGGTAGTAAACTACTTGGTTCAGGCAATCAGTAGTGTCATAACCAGGACACAATATTAACTTTATTTTAAATCAGTGAATACAGAATTTATAAATGCCCTCACCTTAAGGAAAAGATCCATTTCGGGCTGGGTTTCATCTGTATAAATGAGGTAACATCTGACAGTGTTACTCCACAGAGAATGTGAAAACAAGGGGGTAACTTGTAATAAACTAGCTACAGCAATATCCCAGTCATCTGAAAATAAAATTTCTCATAAGTTCCCGAAAAATAATTACTAGAAAACAGTTGACAAGATGATTCCCCAAAAGTCTGAAAGAAAACAACAGGCATCATCTGATCTCACTTGTAATACCGACAAAGCTTCTAGAATATTAGAAGGCAATCAGTTCTCTAACCTCAAATTCTATCCTGGGACATAAAGCAATCAATGTCACCAGTGGTCTTTCCTAGGGTACCCGTTGGCTCCAGTCAAATGTCAGTGAACTAGGCAACATGGGCTGTTCAATTAGTTTGCTACTTGAGGAGAGCCTACATTCCCAGGCTGGCCTATAGTTTTATCTACTTATTATTCTTGAAATACATTGAGTCAAAACGAAAGTTCAAGAATGGTACAAAACAAAAAATAACCAAAAGATAGTGAGAATGAATATTTTAAGACATATTTGACTAATTCAAAATGCATAAATAAAAAAATAATTTTCATTTTGCTAATAGATAAATAATTTCAGGCTTTTAAAACATTTATTTATTCATTTATTTATCTTTGGCTGCATTGGGTCTTGGCCACTACGCAAGGCTCTCTCTAGTCGCAGTGAGCAGGGGCCACTGCTTGTTGTGGTGCGTGGGCTTCTCACTGCAGTGGCCTGTCTCTGTCGTGGAGCACGGGCTCCAGGCATGTGGGCCTCAGTAGTTGTGGATCACGGGCTCTAGAGCACAGGCTCAGCAGCCATGGCTTTAGTTGCTCCACAGCAGGTGGGATCCTCCTGGACCAGGGCTTAAACTCGTGTCCCCTGCATTGGCAGGTGGACTCCTAACCACTGTGCCACCAGGGAAGTCCCTATATTTCAAAGTTTTAAGAAAAGAGTGGAGCTACTTATAACATTTCAGATCTGAGGTGGTATTGAAATTCTGAACAGATCTTAAGAGCTGTCTTGGATACCAAATTATATAAAAGATAATGAATAAGAATACTATATTATATAACTGAAATTTTGTACTCTACTCCACAACTTCTCTAACCTTCGACACCATCAAAGATGCAGAGGGAAAGACTAAACACTACTGTTTTTCAGTTAATCTACATTAGGCTCTCACCGCTCAACTAAAACATCTGATCCTGATGTGAATTATGCAACTTCATCATTCCTGGTCAGTGACAAGTACCAGTACATGATGGTTTGACAGTGGAAGACAACCAAAACACAAGTCTCATGCTCTGCTGATGGCAGTTTTCCCAGCATAAGATTATAGTACACAAACAGTCACTACCATTAACCAAGGTAATTGGCAAATGGCGTGTGTTACCTCTGTTGACGTTAGCAAAGGGTCCTTCTATATCTATAGAACTATGGGCAAACTCAGGGCCCCGGAAAGACTGCTGAAGCTGAATCATACTTCCTATGGAGGGCTCACTTCCCAAGGCTCCACCAGTCCAATACTCGCACTGGGGTCCAGCAGCTGTAAAAGCAAGAGATTTCATCTGATGAAAACCAAATTATATTGGAATTTCAAAAACTTATCATATATATTCAATGGATTTCTAATGCAAAAAATACTACAATATTATAAATACAACAGATATTCAAACTTTGATTTTGAAATCAAAACAATGATTTTGAATGTACTTTGCCACCAACTTCTGGCAAGTTCTAAGGTGGTGGTTAACATAATTCTGGTTATCACCTCAAACTTAAAAAGGGGATTAAAAAGAGAAAGATGAAAAGAAATTAGGAATACAATAACCAAAAGAATTATAATAACAGAGAGGAGTTAAAAACACCCCCCAACAAAAATATTCTAAAAAACATTCCTAACTGTATGATTTAGGTATCAGTGTAAAATGTGAAGGAAAGAATTTCAAAGGAAGACTATTACTGGCACACCAGTAATTAATATTGGTAATTCATTAGGATGTAAGCTAAGGATGTAAAGAGCACATTTTCTTAACCTCTCAGAGCAAAAAAAATTAATGTCTGAATCAACAGGTACTTATGAACATGTTGATTTATTTTAATAAATAATAATTCATGGCATCCTTGACTAAACATAAGTAAACTGGTATTTGGGCTAAATCTCTGGCAAAACTGGGATTATTATTTGTGGGTGACAAATAATGAGTGACATTCCCTCAAGCATTCCTTCTTCATGTTTATATCGAAATAGGAAGAAAGACCTACGAGGAAATATTAACTCGTTTTTATTAACTTGCTAAGAGAATTAGAATATAATAGTTTTGAAACCCTGTACATTTTAACATATGTCAATACTGAAACAATCACGAGGACTAATGCCATTAAGAATCACTTCACTTTTTTTTCTCAAAAGTTAGTAATAAAATTCCCAGGATGCTAGTCAAATTCCAATGGTACTAAAATGAAAATTAAGAGGGAATTATCAGTTGCCATATTTCACTCCAAAATACATCAGTTTGTAAGAATATAATTATAGTTTTTTTAATAAATGGGAGAGTGACTGCATTTTTCCACCGCATTTAAAATAGAATATTTCTCAAAATCAATCACACTTTATTATTATTTCCTTGGAACACAGTGGACCCTTTCAGTCTAGGATTCCAAGTTTTTCTTTATTTCTCGAAAAAACACTTTCTATGTTTAATTGTAAAACAAAAACTTTAAAAGTATTTTACAAAACTGTATTGGAAACCACTCAATGAAATATTATGCAGATATTCTGATAGTTGTAAAGAATATATCAATTATGTGGAAAAATAATGTGACAGAGACTACTAACTGTCCTCCAACAACCATCCTCCCCTTCTTCCTTTAGTGACACAACCCCAAATTTTATGTGGATACATGGCTCTCCTGCTAATGATTACACTTTCCCATCTTCCTAGGTAGAGTTCTGGCCAATGGGGTTTGAGTAGGAGTAACTGTATATCTTTCAGATTGTGCTTTCAAGGAAAGTAAGGTATTCCCTCCCTCCCCCTGGCTAAATTGTAGATGTGATGTTGGGACTTAGAGGGGCTTAGACCAGAGAGAGAAAAGCTATGGGTTAAGGTTGGTAGAACAATGAGACAGAAGGAACCTCAGCCTCTACATCATGGACTTCATAGAAAAGAGCTGTCATAACAACTGAGAAAGAGAACGTGCAACTCTATTTGTAACAGCAATTACTTATAAGTAAAACGATTCAAAGTTGGCTCTATAATCATTATACCTATATTGAAATCTCAAAATATTATATATAGGAAATAAATTTACCAGTAACATCTGTACAGTTGTCATCTGAATCAGACTCTCCAGGATCAAATACATGGATCCCCTGAACCTGTAGCCTCTGAAGTTTACTCTCCAACTCTCGCTTGGCCCTCAATAAATCCTGAATTTCATTTTCCTTGGTCTCCCTAAAAATCTTTAAAAGAAGGATTTTAATTTTGAAACCCTTTTCGATAATCAAAAATTGTATCATCAACTTTTAAGGGAAAATTCTTTCTTTCACAAAATCAATATTCATTTGGTCCTTGATCTCCCCTTTTGTAGGATGAATAATCTGCGTACCTCTACATCACTGTTTTGTAACTGGAACCCACTGGAATTCCAGCAGGATGTGTGTCTGTAGTGTGGAGCTGCCTTGTGTGCTACCGATGTTTAGCAAATTTGTCCCCCTCCCATTTAATGCCAGTAATGCTTACCCATAGAAAACATCCCCAAACATTCTAAATGCTTTCCCCTAACAGAAACAATTTCCTTTCCCGCCCCCCCCCCAAATCCCTATTAAAATGTTCACTTTTATACCTTTTCTTTGAAACTACCTGAAGTTTACCTCGTCCAACTCAAAAATGTAAAGTGCTTTAGTTTAGTTCTTATAACTTTCATGGCTCCTACATCATTTACTTCTGGTTATTCATCGCAGTATTATATGAACTTTAAAAATAAACTGCTTTTATTCCATATCACTTTGGGGATAAAGATGTATGAAATTTACCTTAAATTGCCTCTTAACTTTATCTCTGTCATGTTCAAATGTAGCTGCTCTCTCCATTGCTTGATATTTTGCTTCTAAAGCACTTTCCTTTTCCCGAAGTATCTTCTGGTAAGTTTTCTGAAGTGCCTGGAATAATTTACCTCGTTATTTATAACAAAAATAGCATGCCTCCCAAATTTTACATTATCTTATATACATATTAAATATCTTAGAATTTTAACCATCTACTTACTTTTTCACCAGTTATCAAGAACTGCATATTGCCATTCTACTCAAACACATAATGAAAAAAAAACCGCAAATATGCTTGAATTATAAATGAAGATATTTGACATTAAGCTTTCAATGGAAATTAATGCTTTTTCTTTGAAATACTGCACTAGTTCTTAATCTTCACTACACCTCAGCTTTCCCATCTTTAAGAGAACAAAAAGTACAACTTGTAAGGCTTAATTTAACCTGAAGGATAATTACTTCTGTGAGACTGTGCACTCCTTGGCTCCATGTCTTACTCCTTTTGCTAGCCCCAAGCACTAGCAGTGCCTGATACACGACAGGCTTCCAGTAAATGTCTGACTGAATGAATTAAATAAATACAGAAGGTTTTTAAAAAATGTCTAGATATGTGAGAAAGGTATCAAAAGGGTTACATAAGGAATCAGGATTCGTAACACGAATAACCTGGGACTGTGACATTTGTCAACACTTAGTGCACTCTACCCTGGTTGGTCTGGCTTTCTTTTCTACCTCCACCTCAGTCTTTTGCAATATGCAGTGAGTCCAAGACAATGGCTTGGATGCATGAAATCAGATATCTGAAATGCATAAGTCCATTTCATACATGCAAGTGCATTAAGACTGCCCAATAGGAAAATCTGTAAGACAACAGATAAAACTGCTTATGTCTTCTCAGATAACAGTGCCAATTATACAACAGCTAATGGGGGTGGGGTAGGGGTGGAGAGGGATTGACTAGAAGGACTAGTCTAGAAGGAAGAAGGCTTCTTCCTTCTAGAAAAATCAGGTCTGAGGTATTTATTCTATTCCTCCTGTAATGGGCTCAGGAACACTTGGGCTGTCCAGAAGTCTCTTCCATAGTAAAGAAAAATAGAGTAAACAAACTACAACCCTCAGAGGGGCCCCAAGCTGATGACACAAAGTCTCACGCCTTTGCTCACAAAAAAATAACTTTCCTAATAATCAGTTAAAATAGATCTATTACAGGAAGGGCATGTAATAATTGTTTTTTGAGTAATTTAATCAAGTGGATTAAGGAAATTTGACTATACCTAGGGAACATTTTCAACCACAGCAGTTAAGGTGGTGAAAATCAGGGGCTGCCAGAAAAATTCACTGATCACTGAAATCCAACAGCTATGGAACTTCACAAAGAAACGAAAATAGGGGCTTCCTCGTGGCACAGTGGTTAAGAATCCACCTGCCAATGCAGGGGACAAGGGTTCAAGCCCTGGTCCAGGAAGATACCACCTGCTGCGGAACAACTAAGCCCGTGTGCCACAACTACTGAAGCCCGCGTGCCTAGAGCCCGTGCTTCACAACAAGAGCAGCCACGGCAGTGAGAAGCCTGCGCACTGTGATGAACAGTAGCCCCCACCCTCGCCTCGACTAGAGAAAGCCTGCCCTTAGCAAGGAAGGCCCAACGCAGCCAAAAAAACCAAGAATAAATAAATTAAAAAATATATTTAAAAAAAGAATAAAAATAAATTTTAAAAAAATTAAAAAAAAAAGAAACTGAGACAGAAGCCCCACCTCCGAGGTATGTAAATTTGTGGGGGGGTGGAGGGGTGGGAGGGCGAGGCGTGGTTAAAAACTCCTAGGAAGGGTTTGATGAGTTGCCTCAACAGATGTCACCAAAGTCTTTGGTGTATATGTGTGCCCCATGTGGACCTACTTCTCTGGAGATTAGCATATGTTGCTTCAGGACACTTTCAGGCTAATTGCTTCAGGGCATCTGAATGAATGCACCAGAAACAGAAAAGGGTGGGGGCGGTTAGTTAAGGAATCAGTTTAGACCCCAAGACAGTACGTCCCCTCAAATTTAAATGCCGAGCAGTCAGGCGTCCAGGGGTCCAACTGGCAGTGCGGCCAAGAGGCTGCAGGGCGGTGGGAAGGCGGCCCCGGGGCTCAGTTTCCCGGGTGTCGCGGCCGTCTCCGGTGAGCGCCCGGGCCCGGCGTTACCTGCAGCTCTGCCCGCAGCCGCTTGTTCTCCGTGTCCAGCTTGGCCTCGCGGCGGCCCATGGATAACAACTCCTGGTTCTTGCTGACCCGGAAGATCTCGTACTCCTTCTTCAGCCGCTCGTACTCGGCCGCCGCGTACTCCAGCTCGGGCACAGACGAGCCAGTGGACTTGAAGCTGGCCCCCAGCAGCCCGCCGCCGCCCGCCCCGCGGGGCAGCGAACCCGGCCCGGCCCCCGCCCCCGCCCCCGCGCCCCGGCGGAACGAGCTGCGCAGCAGGCGGGCCTTGGGCTTCACCTCCACCGGGATCTCGCAGGCCTCGCCGCCGCCCGCCCCGTACGTGTCCTCGATCACCTCCCCGCCGGCGGGGCTCACGAGCGACGAGGCAGTCCCCATGGCGCCGGCGGCCGCCGCTCCTTGCCACCAAGTACCAGGAGGGGGCGGGACCAGACGAGTGAGATGGGGCGGGGCAGCAGGAAGGGGCGGGGCGAGCGCATCGAGAAGGGGAGGGCCAGTGGGCGGACCAGAGGGATGGGGAGGGGCAGCCGGGTAGTACGGGGCGGGGCAGGGTGGCTAGGCGGGGCCAGAGGAGCGGAACGGATGGGGCGGGGCAGCAGGGCTGGGCTGGGAGTGAGAGCGGAGCGCGCGGGGCGGAGTGATCAGCTTGGCGGTTGCGCAGTTCCACGATTGCGCTACGTCAAGGCCTACGGACAAGGTGAGGTTTTGACTTTTTGCAACAAGGGACACTGCAGACAGCACTTCACAGGAATATGGGGCATCTCACCAAGTAAAGGAAAGGATAGACTATGACAGTATTTGAGGGATATCATGAAAAATGGAGAGAGATGGGAAAACAGTTTTAAACTTTTAAGTCAAGAAAAATGTGGGGTTGGCGTCTTCTCTCTTATGCTGTCTTGTGTTCTTGCCCCTCCGCCGGGTTTCTAACCTCTCCAGGTTTGGAGCCCTGGGAAGGAGGACAGGAGAGGGGAGGGAAAGGCTTTGATTGACACTGCTGTGAACTGGATGTTTGTGCTCTTTGGACTTGGCAGACGGTTAAAACTGGCCCTTCTCAGAGATAGTTCTGTAATTTCTTCAAAGACTCTCTCCCCCTCATAACTGGAAATATTTAATCTTCAGTTTTCTTGACCTGGGATGGTGCAGCTGTATTCCAGCTGGTGCTCACTGCTTCCCCAGCTGTAACGAATTCAGTGATACTTTAAGGATCCTGTCCGCTGATGTTTATTCCTCCCTACAGGGTCCCACTTGGACAGACCCAAGATAATTCATGCTAGCTCACTTGCTGGTGGGGTCCATATCTGATCTACAGGTGTTACAGGTCAGGTTTCCTGGGAAACATATTCTGAAATGGAGATAACCATGCAAGATGTTTATTTGGGAGTGTCCTTGGGATCAACACCTGTAGAAAGGAAGGGAAAGAAGCAAAATTGGTCAGCGGGAGAAGCTGAGCTTTGCTGCAGCCTCAAGAGAGGCCTTAGCCAATCTACAGGGAGTTCTGATCCTGGGATAGCTCTGCAGAGTTGTTCTAAATTGGGGTGGGGGGTTGGGACTTTGTACCCCCATACCAGACAGTCATCAGCTTTCTTCAGCCAAAGTAATCCCCTAGGAGACTGACAGTTGAGGAGTCTGTTGGCATCACTTACAGTGGCTGGAGGAACAAGTTTTTCAGGCATCACAACATCTACCACAACAGGAAACACATTTTCATCTCAAAGAACTCTGGGAATGCAGGCCAGTTCTCACTCCCTCCATCAAAGTAGCTAGTCATCCTTTCTTTTACCCTTTAAATTTTCTTCAGGAGGGAATCAGATACCAGGCCACTGTGTTCTTCACACTCCAAGAGATACATATTAACTTCTTCAAATAGTCTCCTGAGATAAGGGGAAACATTCCCACCATCAAGTATCTCAAGAACTCCTCTCTTTTAAAGTCCTTTCTGATTGCCAGCTTCTAATACTTGTACCCTCAATGTGGATCAGTGGTTCAGGGAATCATTCACTAGGTTTCTGCCACCTCCTTTGGAATGTGCATCAGCTGGAGACTTCCACTATTATGCTTGCATACTAAAATAAAAAGCCATCACTCATTCCCTCCAAACCAATAGCAAACTACAGTAACTTCCCATAACTTGTGGAGTAAATTCAGATTCTGCAGCCTAGGAACAGTGCCCTGGAGCAATGACTCTCCTTTCCTCACCTCTAATTTATCCAGTAACATCCCTCTACACACGTTCTTCCACCCTAGTTGGGCTGATTTTCTTCTTGTCCTCATACCAATGTAGTTTCTATTTCCTTTCAGTACTCTGCCAAACCTCATTTCTTTTAAAGTCTAGCTTCTTTCTCTAAGAAACTTTCCCTGGATAATCATACCTTTCAAGAGTTTATCATATCAATATTTTCAATTCAATAATCTTTGCCTTTGTGCAAAATACTGTACTTAACTTTTCCTGAGCTTGTTCTCCATTAATTGTGTCCCCATTCTATTCATCTTGGTTTTTGGTAGTTGTTATTGTTATGATGCCATTTGTTGCTTAGATTCATCACCAGCAATCATATTGAACTCCTGCTGAGAACACAATGTAGTGGAAATGACTGATGACCCAAAGAGATGTCAGATGTGGCTGGGGTTCTCAAAAAGCATAGGAGTTGGGCTTCCCTGGTGGCGCAGTGCTTGAGAGTCCGCCTGCCGATGCAGGAGACGCGGGTTCGTGCCCCGTTTCGGGAGGATCCCACATGCCGCGGAGCGGCTGGGCCCGTGAGCCATGGCCGCTGGGCCTGCGCGTCCGGAGCTTGTGCTCCGCAAATGGGAGAGGCCACGACAGTGAGAGGCCCGCATAACGCAAGAAAAAAAAAAAAAAAAAAGCATAGGAGTTGTCACTGCCTTCCCTAATAACCTTTACATAGTTTTGCAGATGCCCCCCCCAAAACAAATCCAGGTTTGCTGAGACCATGGAGACTCCTTTCTATATAGTGATTACTGGCTGTCTTTCTCATCAAGGACAATATGTATAAATTCAGCACACATACTGACCTTGGATAACTGTTGGTTAATGCCGAAGTGACATAACTGAGTGCGTGAGCCCAGAGGTGACCAGTTACAGGGTGCCAGCAGATACTCAGTGTTGTTGGTTTCCAACATATTTCTTAATCCTAAACTTATCACAGAATTTGTTCCAGTTTCCAACCTCATAATTTGTTTCCCTTCTTTATGCTGAATTTAACCCACAAACATCAGTCTTCATTTTGAAAGGATAATTTTGACTACAGAACTATGGTGAGGAATGAAGTCTCTGGCAGGCAGCTTATGGCCCGTTAAAGATGGCTACAAAATTTTTAATACTCTATCCATTGAAAGGTGAGGTTTATGATGAGGATAGGCTACATAATTTGTGGGACCCAGTTCAAAATGAAAATGTAGTGCCCTTTGTTCAAAAATTATAAAGCATTTCAAGACAACAATAAACCAAGCATGGACTCCTTTTGAGTTCAGGTTTCTATGCAGCTGCACTTGAGGTTTTTCAAAGGGCCACACAGCCAACACTCCAGCCTGTTTATGACTCCTCCCCTTGAATCTGGTTGAGCTCTGGAACTTTTTTGACCAGTAGACTATGGCAGAAATGACTCTGTTCCACTTTCTGTATCTTGGAACACTCTCTCTAGGAGCCTTGAGCTGCCATGTAAGGAGACCTACTACTCCAGCCAAGGCTGTCAGACTGGAGAGGTTGTGTGTAGGCATTCCAGGCAACAGTCCCAGTTGGCCAAGCCTTCCAGCCAAAGCATGTGAAATGAAGCCATCTTGGACTCCTCAGGCCAAACTGTTTGCTCATTGGGTACCACTCAGTGACTTTAATCAGCACCACAAGGAGAGAAGAAGAATCATCCAGCCGAGCTCTGCCCAAATCTTGACCCACAAAATCATGAAGTGTAATAAAATTCTTAGTTTAAGCCAATGAATTTGATGGTAATTTCTTCTCACACCTGGAACATGAGAAAAATTTCCTCACATTTGGTCAGGTAGCTTGTAAAATTAATTAAAAACAATGCTGCCGCCATTAAAAAAAAATGTGATTTGTAGAATAAATATCATTTGTGTAGGTTAGTGTATGTTGGTTGTCCAGACTGTGACTCACAAATTGCTTGGGACATTTGTTAAAAATTGAGATCCACTGAGTTTTTTGTTTTTTTTTACATCTTTATTGGAGTATAATTGCTTTACAATGGTGTGTTAGTTTCTGCTTTATAACAAAGTGAATCAGTTATACATATACATATGTTCTCATACCTCTTCCCTCTTGTGTCTCCCTCCCTCCCACCCTCCCTATCCCACCCCTCCAGGCAGTCACAAAGCACCAAGCTGATCTCCCTGTGCTATGCGGCTGCTTCCCACTAGCTATCTACCTTATGTTTGGTAATGTATATATGTCCATGCCTCTCTCTCACTTTGTCACAGCTTACCCGTCCCCCTCCCCATATACTCAAGTCCATTCGCTAGTACATCTGTGTCTTTATTCCTGTCTTACCGCTAGGATCTTCATGGCATTTTTTTTTCTTAAATTCCATATATATGTGTTAGCATACGGTATTTGTCTTTCTCTTTCTGACTTACTTCACTCTGTATGACAGACTCTAGGTCTATCCACCTCATTACAAATAGCTCAATTTCATTTCTTTTTATGGCTGAGTAATGTTCCATTGTATATATGTGCCACATCTTCTTGATGCATTCATCCAATGATGGACACTTAGGTTGTTTCCATCTCCTGGCTATTGTAAATACAGCTGCAATGAACATTTTGGTACATGACTCGTTTTGTTTTGTTTTGTTTTGTTTTTTGTTTTTGTTTTGCGGTATGCGGGCCTCTCACTGTTGTGGCCTCTCCCGTTGTGGAGCACAGGCTTCGGACGCGCAGGCTCAGCGGCCATGGCTCACGGGCCCAGCCGCTCCGCGGCATGTGGGATCTTCCCGGGCCAGGGCACAAACCCGTGTCCCCTGCATCGGCAGGCAGACTCTCAACCACTGTGCCACCAGGGAAACCCTATGTGACTCTTTCTGAATTTTGGTTTTCTAGGGTATATGCCCAGTAGTGGGATTGCTGGGTCATATGGTAGTTCTATTTTTAGTTTTTTAAGGAACCTCCATACTGTTCTCCATAGTGGCTGAACCAATTCACATTCCCACCAGCAGTGCAAGAGTGTTCCCTTTTCTCCACACCCTCTCCAGCATTTATTGTTTCTAGATTTTTTGATGATGGCCATTCTGACTGGTGTGAGATGATATCTCATTGTAGTTTTGATTTGCATTTCTCTAATGATTAATGATGTTGAGCATTCTTTCATGTGTTTGTTGGCAGTCTGTATATCTTCTTTGGAGAAATGTCTATTTAGGTCTTCTGCCCATTTTTGGATTGGGTTGTTTATTTTTTTGTTATTGAGCTGCATGAGCTGCCTGTAAATTTTAGAGATTAATCCTTTGTCAGTTGATTCATTTGCAAATATTTTCTCCCATTCTGAGGGTTGTCTTTTGGTCTTGTTTATGGTTTCCTTTGCTGTGCAAAAGCTTTTAAGTTTCATTAGGTCCCATTTGTTTATTTTTGTTTTTATTTCCATTTCTCTAGGAGGTGGGTCAAAAAGGATCTTGCTGTGATTTATGTCATAGAGTGTTCTGCCTATGTTTTCCTCTAAGAGTTTGATAGTTTCTGGCCTTACATTTAGGTCTTTAATCCATTTTGAGCTTATTTTTGTGTATGGTGTTAGGGAGAGATCTAATCTCATACTTTTACATGTACCTCTCCAGTTTTCCCGGCACCACCTATTGAAGAGGCTGTCCTTTCTCCACTGTACGTTCCTGCCTCCTTTATCAAAGATAAGGTGAGCATATGTGTGTGGGTTTATCGCTGGGCTTTCCATCCTGTTCCATTGATCTGTCTTTCTGTTTTTGTGCCAGTACCATACTGTCTTGATTACTGTAGCTTTGTAGTATAGTCTGAAGTCAGGCAGCCTGATTCCTCCAGCTCCATTTTTTGTTCTCAAGATTGCTTTGGCTATTCGGGGTCTTTTGTGTTTCCATACAAATTGTGAAATTTTTTGTTCTAGTTCTGTGAAAAATGCCAGTGGTAGTTTGATAGGGATTGCATTGAATCTATAGATTGCTTTGGGAAGTAGAGTCATTTTCACAATGTTGATTCTTCCAATCCAAGAACATGGTATATCTCTCCATCTGTTTGTATCATCTTTAATTTCTTTCATCAGTGTCTTATAATTTTCTGCATACAGGTCTTTTGTCTCCTTAGGTAGGTTTATTCCTAGATATTTTATTCTTTTTGTTGCAATGGTAAATGGGAGTGTTTTCTTGATTTCACTTTCAGATTTTTCATCATTAGTATATAGGAATGCCAGAGATTTCTGTGCATTAATTTTGTATCCTGCTACTTTACCAAATTCATTGATTAGCTCTAGTAGTTTTCTGGTAGCATCTTTAGGATTCTCTATGTATAGTATCATGTCATCTGCAAACAGTGACAGCTTTACTTCTTCTTTTCCGATTTGGATTCCTTTTATTTCCTTTTCTTCTCTGATTGCTGTGGCTAAAACTTCCAGAACTATGTTGAATAAGAGTGGTGAGAGTGGGCAACCTTGTCTTGTTCCTGAGCTTAGTGGAATTGCTTTCAGATTTTCACCATTGAGGACGATGTTGGCTGTGGGTTTGTCATATATGGCCTTTATTACATTGAGGAAAGTTACCTCTTTGCCTACTTCCTGCAGGGTTTTTATCATAAATTGATGTTGAATTTTGTGGAAAGCTTTCTCTGCATCTATTGAGATGATCTTATGGTTTTTCTCCTTCAATTTGTTAATATGGTATATCACATTGATTGATTTGCGTATATTGAAGAATCCTTGCATTCCTGGAATAAACCCCACTTGATCATGGTGTATGATCCTTTTAATGTGCTGTTGGATTCTGTTTGCTAGTATTTTGTTGAGGATTTTTGCATCTATATTCATCAGTGATATTGGCCTGTAGTTTTCTTTCTTTGTGACATCCTTGTCTGGTTTTGGTATCAAGGTGATGATGGCCTTGTAGAATGAGTTTGGGAGTGTTCCTCCCTCTGCTATATTTTGGAGGAGTTTGAGAAGGATAGGTGTTAGCTCTTCTCTAAATGTTTGATAGAATTCGCCTGTGAAGCCATCTGGTCCTGGGCGTTTGTTTGTTGGAAGATTTTTAATCACAGTTTCAATTTCAGTGCTTGTGATTGGTCTGTTCATATTTTCTATTTCTTTCTGATTCAGTCTTGGCAGGTTGTGCATATCTAAGAATTTGTCCATTTCTTCCAGGTTGTCCATTTTATTGGCATAGAGTTGCTTGTAGTAATCTCTCATGATCTTTTGTATTTCTGCAGTGTCAGTTGTTACTTCTCCTTTTTTCATTTATAATTCTATTGATTTGAGTCTTCTCCCTTTTTTGCTTGATGAGTCTGGCTAAAGGTTTATCAACTTTGTTTGTCTTCTCAACGAACCAGCTTTGAGTTTTATTGATCTTTGCTATCGTTTCCTTCATTTCTTTTTCTTTTATTTCTGATCTGATTTTTATAGTTTCTTCCCTTCTGCTAACTTTGGGGTTTTTTTTTGTTCTTCTTTCTCTAATTGCATTAGGTGCAAAGCTAGGTTGTTTATTTGAGATGTTTCCTGTTTCTTAAGGTAGGATTGTATTGCTATAAACTTCCCTCTTAGAACTGCTTTTGCTGCATCCCATAGGTTTTGGGTCATTGTGTCTCCACTGTTATTTGTTTCTAGGTATTTTTTGATTTCCTCTTTGATTTCTTCAGTGATCACTTCGTTATTAAGTAGTGTATTGTTTAGCCTCCATGTCTTTGTATTTTTTACAGATCTTTTCCTGTAATTGATATCTAGTCTCATAGCATTGTGTTCGAAAAGATAGTGGATACAATTTCAATTTTCTTAAATTTACCAAGTCTTGTTTTGTGACCCAAGATATGATCTGTTCTGGAGAATGTTCCATAAGCACTTGAGAAAAATGTGTATTCTGTTGCTTTTGGATGGAATGTCCTATAAATATCAATTAAGTCCATCTTGTTTAATGTATCATTTGAAGCTTCGGTTTCCTTATTTATTTTCATTTTGGATGATCTGTCCATTGGTGAAAGTGGGGTGTTAAAGTCCCCTACTATGAATGTGTTAGTGTCGATTTCCCCTTTTATGGCTGTTAGTATTTGCCTTATGTATTGAGGTGCTCCTATGTTGGGTGCATAAATATTTACAATTGTTATATCTTCTTCTTGGATCGATCCATTGATCATTATGTAGTGTCCTTCTTTGTGTCTACTAATAGTCTTTATTTTAAAGTCTATTTTGTCTGATATGAGAATTGCTACTCCAGCTTTCTTTTGGTTTCCATTTGCATGGAATATCTTTTTCCATCCCCTTACTTTCAGTTTGTATGTGTCTCTAGGTCTGAAGTGGGTCTCTTGTAGGCCACATATATATGGGTCTTGTTTTTGTATCCATTCAGCCAATCTGTATCTTTTGGTGGGAGCATTTAGTCCATTTACATTTAAGGTAATTATCGATATGTATGTTCCTATTCCCATTTTTTTTAATTGTTTTGGGTTCGTTATTGTAGGTCTTTACCTTCTTTTGTGTTTCTTGTCTAGAGAAGATCCTTAAGCATTTGTTGTAAAGCTGGTTTGGTGGTGCTGTACTCTCTTAGCTTTTGCTTGTCTGTAAAGGTTTTAATTTCTCCATCAAATCTGAATGAGATCCTTGCTGGGCAGAGTAATCTTGGTTGTAGGTTTCTCTACTTCATCAGTTTAAATATGTCCTGCCAGTCCCTTCTGGCTTGCAGAGTTTCTGCTGAAACATCAGCTGTTAACCTTATGGGAATTCCTTTGTTTGTTATTTGTTGTTTTTCCCTTGCTGCTTTTAATATGTTTTCTTTGTATTTAATTTTTGACAATTTGATTAATATGTGTCTTCGTGTATTTCTCCTTGGACTTATCCTGTGTGGGACTCTCTGTGCTTCCTGGACTTGATTAACTATTTCCTTTCCCATATTAGGGAAGTCTTTAACTATAATCTCTTCAAATATCTTCTCAGTCTCTTTCTTTTTCTCTTCTTCTTCTGGAACCCTTATAATTCAAATGTTGGTGCATTTATGTTGTCCTAGAGGTCTCTGAGAATGTTCTCAGTTCTTTTCATTCTTTTTTCTTTATTCTGCTCTGCAGTAGTTATTTCCACTATTTTATCTTCCAGGTCACTTATCCGTTCTTTTGCCTCAGTTATTCTGCTATTGATCCCATCTAGAGTATTTTTAATTTCATTTATTGTTTTGTTCATCATTGTTTCATCTTTAGTTCTTCTTGGTCTTTGTTATATGTTTCTTGCCTTTTGTCCATTCTATTTCCAAGATTTTGGATCATCTTTACTATCATTATTCTGATTTCTTTTTCAGGTAGACTGCCTATTTCCTCTTCATTTGTTATGTGCGGTGGGTTTTTATCTTGCTCCTTCATCTGCTGTGTGTTTTTCTGTCTTCTCATTTTGCTTATCTTACTGTGTTTGGGGTCTCCTTTTTGCAGGCTGCAGGTTCGTAGTTCCCGTTGTTTTTGGTGTCTGTCCCCAGTGGCTAAAGTTGGTTCAGTGGGTTGTGTAGGCTTCCTGGTGGAGGGCACTAGTGCCTGTGTTCTTGTGGATGAGGCTGGGTCTTGTCTTTCTGGTGCGCAGTTCCACATCTGGTGGTGTGTTTTGGGGTGTCTGTGGCCTTATTATGATTTTAGGCAGCCTCTCTGCTACTGGGTGGGGTTGTGTTCCTGTCTTGCTAGTTGTTTGGCGTACGGCGTCCAGCTCTTTAGCTTGATGGTCGTTGAGTGAAGCTGAGAGCTGGTGTTGAGGTGGAGTCTCTGGGATATTTTCGCCGTTTGATATTATGTGGAGCTGGGAAGTCTCTTGTGGACCAGTGTCCTGAAGTTGGCTCTGCCACCTCAGAGGCACAGCACTGACTCCTGGATGTAGCACCAAGAGCCTGTCATCCACATGGCTCAGAATAAAAGGGAGAAAAAGTAGAAAGAAAGAATTAGTAGAAGTCGAAAGAAAGAAAGAAAGGAGGGAGGGAGGTAGGCAGGAAGAAAGCAGGGAGGGAGAGAAGGAAGGAAAAGAAGAAAGAAGATAAAGTAAAATAAAATAAAGTAAGATAAAATATAATAAAGTTATTAAAATAAAAAATAATTATTAAGAAAAAAATTAAACAAACAACAACAACAACAAAAAATGGACGGATAGAACCCTAGGGCAAATGGTGGAAGCAAAGCTATACAGACAAAATCTCACACAGAATCATACCCATACACACTCTCAAAAAGAGGAAAAGGGGAAAAAAATCATAAATCTTGCTCTCAGAGTCCACCTCCTCAATTTGGGATGATTCGTTGTCTATTCATGTATTCCACAGATGCAGGGTACATCAAGTTGATTGTGGAGCTTTAATCCGCTGCTTCTGAGGCTGGTGGGAGAGATTTCCCTTTCTCTTCTTTGTTCTCATAGTTCCTGAGGCTCAGCTTTGGATTTGGCCCCGCCTCAGCGTGTAAGTCGCCGGAGGGCGTCAGTTCTTCGCTCAGACAGGACGGGGTTAAAGGAGCAGCTGCTTCGGGGACTCTGGCTCACTCAGACCTGGGGGAGGGAGGGTTACGGATGCAGGGAGAATCTGTGGTGGCAGATGCCAGTGGGATGTTGCACCAGCCTGAGGCGCGCTGTGCGTTCTCCTGGGGAAGTTGTCCCTGGATCCTGGGACCCTGGCAGTGGCGGGCTGCACAGGCTCCCTGGAAGGGGGGTGTGGATAGTGACCTGTGCTCGCACACAGGCTTCTTGGTGGTGGCCGCAACAGCCTTAGAGTCTTATGCCCGTCTCTGGGGTCCGCAATGTTAGCCGCGGCTGGCGCCCGTCTCTGGAGCTTCTTTAAGCAGCGCTCTTAATCCCCTCTCCTCGCGCACCAGGAAACAAAGAGGGAAGAAAAAGTCTCTTGCCTCTTCGGCAGCTCCAGACTTTTGCCGGACTCCCTCCCGGCTAGCCGTGGCGCACTAACCCTCTGCAGGCTGTGTTCACGCCGCCAACCCCAGTCCTCTCCCTGCGCTCCGAGCGAAACCCGAGCCTCAGCTCCCAGCCCCGCCCGCCCCGGCGGGTGAGCAGACAAGCCTCTCGGGCTGGTGAGTGCCGGTCGGCACCGATCCTCTGTGCGGGAATCTCCCCGCTTTGCCCCCCGCACCCCTTTTGCTGCGCTCTCCTCCGCGGCCCCGAAGCTTCCCCCTCCGCCACCCGCAGTCTCTGCCCGCGTAGGGGCTTCCTAATGTGTGGAGACCTTTCCTCCTTCACAGCTCCCTCCCACTGGTGCAGGTCCCGTCCCTATCCTTTTTGTCTCTGTTTATTCTTTTTCTTTTGCCCTTCCCAGGTACGTGGGGACTTTCTTGCCTTTTGGGAGGTCTGAGGTCTTCTGCCAGCGTTCAGTAGGTGTTCTGTAGGAGTTGTTCCACGTGTAGTTGTATTTCTGGTGTATCTGTGGGGAGGAAGGTGATCTCCGCGTCTTACTCTTCCGCCATCTTCCCCTCGTCCCCCCACTGAGTTTTAATTTGTGACACTGGAGCTTGCAAATTTGCATGTTTAGTTAGCTTCCAAGTGATACATACTTTAAGGTCTCAGAACCACTGAGTTTGTATGAAAATTGTGGCTAGTGGCTAGGGATGATCTAATTCATCCCTACTCAAAGTGTGGTCCACCTTAGAAATGTCCAGCATCACCTTAACAGATGTCCCAAGTAATTCTGACGGGGGTCAGGATTTGGCCATCATCATGTTTTAAAAGCAACTCAGAGGATTTTAATCATTCGTCAAGGAGAAAACCAGTGGTTTCATCCTCTGCTGACTCATTACTGCCAACATGGGTGCAATCCGCCTTGGTAACCATCTTGGCATTTATGTGTATGCATCCAGATTCCTGTTTAAGTTTTCTTTCCTTTCATCACAGTTCATCATAGTGAGTGCACATGTGATTTTGACCATATTGATAGTATTGTGCTTCAATTGTGGAGATGGACATGGCATCACAAATGGCTGAAATGTCCCCACGAAATGTATCACCTTGGGATAAATGACTATCTAATTGGATATGCAAAGAGTAATAGTCTTTGAAGAGAAAGGAATTTTATAGAGGGAAGGGATTCTAATTCTCATTAAAATTGCCCACCTTCTCCTAGCCCGTTTAGTCCTGCTCAGTTCTACCACCTGAACTGATTCCTAAAGTCCCTCGCTACAAAGTCTATAGTGACTGATTTCAGGAATTGATTAACAATGGGGAACATCTAATCTGATTAAGCATCTGTGATTTAACATTTCTACCATTAGGGGACAGTATAACTCAGGAAAAAATTTGGCTGGTAATTTATATATAAAAAACAATCATTTTTCTCATATGAAGATAAAAATTGTAAAGAATTCAGTCTAGGTATTATTGTTTTCAGTACTGATCATCTGCATTGCCTTACTTAGTTCCCATCACAAGTAATCACATGACTCTGGAAATTAGTCATGAAATAGACAAGAGTAAGGGTTTGCAAACTTTTTCTATAAAGGACCAGATAGTAAATATTTTACATTTTGTGGGCCATATGGTCTCTGTCTCAGTTACTCAACTCTGCCATCATAGCACAAAACAGCCATACACAAGATATAAATGAATGGGCATGCCTGCATTCCTATTAAACTTTATTTACAAAAACAGATGGCAGGGTTTGCTTTAGCTTAAGGGCTGTAGTTTGATGACCCATGTACTAGAGGCGTAGTTTTCAAACCTGGATAATTTTCAGAAGTACATGGGGAGCTTGTTAAAAATTTAGAATCCTGGACCACACATCAAATCTACTGAATCAAAATATCTGTGGATGGGGCCCAGGCATCTGAATTTTTAAAAGTTCCCACATGATTCTGAAGTAAATTCTTATTTAGCAACCATTAGACCAAAATACAGTTCCCCTTTTAGGGAACTATAAGGTCCTCTTCGGCATATTGTAATATTTTTGGTATCCGAGTAACTATCCATGGTACAAAAGATATAAACGTAGAGCTTAGGCTCAGATTATCTCTGTGGGTACTTTCAAAGCACATCAAGGTCTCATTCCCATATAAATGTTTGTATTAAGTGACTGGTTTGGGGATTGTTTTGTACCACAGCACATCCCAGCCTATCCTGACTGATAGAGGGCCATACTGAATTACTTTGAACTGGGAAGGGGAAGAGATTGAAGACATGGAAAAAGGGGAAGGAAGAATGTAGAGAGATGGTGGAATGGTGGACATTCCCCAAAATGTCCCAAATCTTCAATAAACTTCCACTTTCACAAAAAACTTGCTGTGATTGGATTTTTGATTTTTGATTTATTTTATTTTTTATTTTTATTTTTTGCAGAAATTGGTGAAGGTGAGGGGTTTAATGCCTAGGTGAGTACAAGGCTGAAACAAAGGCAACACACACAGATGCAGTGGAAGGGAAGTTGGATAAGAATATTTTAAATATGGAGTATCCATTCCTCATGAAGTGTGTTCTCTAAAGATAGAGTTGCCCTGGGCCATTTTGCCTTGGACTAAGAAAATGTATGGGTATATAGAAGGCCATGCATTGAAAAGAGCTGTAGTGGGTCTTGTTAAGAATATGCTATCAAAGATATTTACTTGTGGTTCTAAAGCATACTGCACATTTTGGACATTTGTTTAATAAATAAAATAAGCCTATTTTTCTGGGGCAGAAGCAGCCTCTGAGATGCAAGAAGCCATTTATTTCTTGCGTGCTGAGGCATGTCCCTTTGTTTCTGAAGTTCAGAACTTTTCTCCCCACTCCTCCCATCCCTACTCACATTCAGCTGTAGAGTTGAATGTAACCTTAATTTCTTTTATGGAACCCCCCATTCCAAATCTGGCACCCAATGTCCACTTCAGACTGTCGTTAGAAACATCACTTCTTACCCACACTTATGACCCACATGGCAGGAAGCAGTCAAGGAGCCAGATTTAACCAGCTCCTACAGAGAAGAAATGTAGTCTTCTTCACTACTCTATAAAATTGAGAAAGGATATGCCTTTTCTGACTTAAGTCAGACACTGGGGAGTCAGCTGAGATCTGTTGTTGCAAGAAAGAACTATATTTCTTCATAAGAAATATATGGATAGTATTTAGTATTTGAACCATTTTTTCTCAAGGAACAATGTTAGACAAGGTGGTATCGTTTCAGCTCAGCACACAGAATACTATTTATGCTTAGTGCAGAATAAAAACAACTCAAATACCATTGTATTTTGTATTCTCTGGAACCATGCTCTCAGCATATTAACTCGGATTTTCAAGGAATACATCCATCCTCAGGTTATGAAATCTTAGATATCACCCCTGTTCATGTTTGTGGCCTGTTAAACACTATGAAGAGGACACCTACAGAAGGAAATGATAAAGAGTAGCATAGAAGTAAATGAAACAGAGAATAGGAAAACAATAGAAAAGATCAACAAAACTGAGTTGTTTTTTTTGAAAACATAAACATAACTGATAAAACTTTAGTTGGGCTAAGAAAAAAGGAAAGAAGACTCAAAGAAAACATAGAGGAAAATCTTGACATTGGTCTTGGCAGCAGAAGCAAAAATAGATGAGTGGTTTACATCAAGTTGCTTCTGTGTAGCAACAACAGACAAAAAACAATCAACAAGATGAAAGGTGAACTATGGAATGGGAGAAAATATAAAGGGTTAATATCCAAAATATATAAAGAACTCATACAACTCAATGGCAAAAATTAATCCAATTAAAAAATGTGCAAAGGACCTGAATAGACATTTTTCTGAAGAAGACATACAAATGACCAACAGGTACTTGAAAAGGTATTCAACATCACTAATCATTAGGGAAATACAAATCAAAACCTCAATGAGATACTACCTCACACCTATGAGAATTGCTATTATCAAAAAGACAAAAGATGGTTCTTGGTGAAGGTATGAAGAAAAGGGAACAGTTATGCCCCACTGTTGGTGGGACTATAAATCAATACAACCATTATGGAAAACACTATTGAGCTTCCTCAAAAAATTAAAAATGGAACAATTATATGATCCAGCAATCCCACTTCTGGGTATATATCCAAAGGAAATTAAATCACTATCTGAAAGAGCTATGTGCACCCTATATTCACTGCAGCATTATTCACAATAGCCACGACATGGGAACAACTTAAATGTCCATTGATGGATGAATGCATAAAGAAACTGTGGTATACATACACAATGGAGTATTATACAGCCCTAAGAAAGAAGGAAATTTTGCAATTTGCAGTAATGTGTATGAACCTGGAGGGCATTATGCTAAGTGAAATAAGCCAGACACAGAAAGACACTTTTAGATTTCACTTGTGTGCGGAATCTAAAAAAGTTGAATTCATAGAAGCAGAGGGTAGAATAGTGATTACCAGAGGTGGGAGAGGTAGAGAAAATGGAGAGATATTGGTCAAAATATCAGTTATAAGATAAATAAGTTCTGGGGATCTAATGTATAGCATGATGACTGTCGTTAAAATATTGTATACTTGAATTTTGCTAAAAGAGTAGATCTTAAATGTTCTCACCACACACACAAAAGAATGGTAACATATGAGCTGATGGTTGTGTAAACTAACCATATTGTGGTAATCACTTCACTATATATATATATATATATATATATATATAATTATCACTTTGTATACCTTAAATTTATGCAATGTTATTTTCAATCATATCTCAATAAGCTGGGAAAAAATGTGACTCCACTACATACCCATCCAAATATCTAAAATAAAATGAAAAAGACAGACAATTTTAAGTGTCTGCAAGGACAAGGATTTGGAGCAACTGTAACTTTTCTACTCTGAGGGAGTGTAAATTGACATGAGCACTTTGGAAAATTGTCGCCTAGTATCTCTTAAAGCTGCATGTCCCAGCTATTCTGGTCCTAGGCACAAACCTTGCAGAGATGCATACATATGTTTGCCAAAAGACATGTACCAGAATGTGAAAAGTAGTATCATAACTATCCAAGTTCTCATCAACAGTAAAGTGGTGGTATAGTCACAGAGGAATACTACACAATAATGAAAATGAATAAATTACTTCAACAGGCAACAACATAATTACATTTCACAAATGTAGAGTGAAATAAGCAGACACAAAAGAGTTCATGTTTCATGATGTCATTCATAGCATGTTCCAAAGCAGACAAAAATAATTTATGATGATAGAGGTCAGAGTAGTAGTTTCTTTGTGTGTGAGAGAGAGCCTGGGCCTTCTAGGGTGCCATACGTACTACTCTTTGATCTGGGAGGTAGTAACATGAGTTGTTCACTTTATAAAAATTAACTGAGATTTAAACTTATGATTTTTGCATTTTTCTGAATGTCTACTATATTTTAATAAAGGAAATTTATGCTTAAAAATTAAAAATTATTGTTCACTTTTTCTTTAGAGGATTTTAGATTTTGATGCCATCTTTTTCATCTCTGTGCAGTTTTAGAGCCACAACAATATT
Source organism: Lipotes vexillifer (assembly GCF_000442215.2). Lineage (NCBI taxonomy): Eukaryota > Metazoa > Chordata > Mammalia > Artiodactyla > Lipotidae > Lipotes > Lipotes vexillifer. The sequence goes on along the minus strand of NW_006785406.1, from coordinate 5,016,959 downwards.
GCTTAGAATGTTGGAGCTATGTTTTCACCATAGAACATTCTCCAGCACTCATCCTTTCCAGTTAATCCCTGAGATTTTCCAAAGCTTTGGTGTAGTGGAAGGGAAAAATGGAGGCGCTGAAACACACCAGGGTTTTAATCTCAGCTCTGCTATTTTCTAGCAATGTGATTTTTGGCAAGTCAGTTTACCTTTGCCTTTTTTCTGCAAGTCTTTTTTTTTCCTTAATAGTAAAATCGAGTTGTCAATAGGTGTGTCATAGACCGGCTGTAAGAATTATATTTGATATCACAGGGTGACTGAGCTTTATCTCACATGATCCCTTCTCAGTCGATGTTAGCTCCTTGTTCCCTCACGTCCCACCCCACCCTACCCACTTGCATCTGGAACTAAATAGAACCAACTTCCTGAATAAGTTAAAAGGTTGATGTTCAGATGGAAGTAGGTCTGACATTATACGCATCATTAATAAAAGTCAATGAACATACAGCTGTCACTTCCATGTAGTTCACTTATAGGGAAACCTCACCTATGGGAAATTCCACCCAAAAGCCACAAATGGAAAAGGAGAAAAGTGATGTCTATAAAAGTCATTGCACTTTCCGTGGCCAACATTCACCTAATTCACAGGAGAGGATCTGAGGTTGCCATGAAGGTCCTATGCACTATTATGTTAGATATTGGCTCCCAAATTTACAGTAGATTACAGGGCAGGAGCACTGCCGCAGTGAAAACAGGAGCTGTGGTCTGAAGTCAAGGAGGAAGCAGGGAAACTGTAAAAATTAGGAGAATTTTTTTTTTTAAAGGGGGTAGTGTAGAATTTTTAAAAAAGGAGTTTAGCATTCCTGTTGTCCCTTTGAACATTGTAAGATAGTATAATAATCTATGTCAATAATAATTATTTCTTAATTGTCAATAAAAGTATATATTTTATGTTATTTTTAGTTTTAAGTATATTGGAAAGTATGTAATACTTTTTTAATTTCCAGTTTTTTAAAAGTAGGTAATATGTAATATGTAAGTAGTTAATATATTTCCTTAAAAAAGATATTGGTGGCCCTTCATCAAGAAATTTAAGTCATCTTGAAATTTCAGTTTATAGAATAACTGTGGATGTCAGTTACTTCCACTCATGCCTCTGTGTGTGCATGTGTGTGAACATACACACATATAATTAATTCTTTTAAAAGATTTTGCTATAGGGCTTCCCTGGTGGCGCAGTGGTTGAGAGTCCGCCTGCCGATGCAGGGGACTTGGGTTCGTGCCCCTGTCCGGGAGTATCCCACGTGCCGCGGAGCGGCTGGGCCCGTGAGCTGTGGCCGCTGGGCCTGCGCGTCCGGAGCCTGTGCTCCGCAACGGGAGAGACCACAACAGTGAGAGGCCCACGTACCGCAAAAATAAAAGATTTTGCTATAAAGATAATATATTAATGTAAAAATATCCTCTTTGAACTCTACATTGGGAGATTTACCCAGTTACTAAAAGAATAAAAATTCTTAATTCTAATATGGTTTCACAGACCATTGCTGCAGTGAGATCTCAGAGGATAAAACCACATCTATCAAATACTATTTCCTTGGATTATGAACAAACATCCTTTGAGTAAATTATATCCTTCTTTACCTTAAGAAATAAAATATCAGGCATCTCATCATCTCCTAAAAAGTAATTTTTGTCACGCTTTTCTCCACATTAAATTATCTTGAATATTTCAACTTCTTAGAGTATATTGTCTTCCCCAGAACTACCTATGTTTTTGAAATTACTTTTCTTTCCTTAGAAGTAATTTCTATATATGATTGAACTCTGTGGCAAAGTTCCTGTCCTGGGTAATTTTTCGTTAGTAACTTCATGGACTTACATGCAATACTTACAGAAGCCACATATAAATTGACAATATTTATTGTCAATACTCATGACTTAATTTTTTATTTTTTCCTCTTCTTTTAAAAACTTTTTTCTCAAAATAAATCAAAGACTTAGATCCAACAGATTCTGGAGTTCTACTTCCATTTAAAAGGAAAAAAATTATATCTTACCTTCATTTAGATTCAAGTATTTTAAAATATTATTCCATCTCTCAGTATTTGCTTGCTAGTTATACATTTATGTATTAATCTTTTCATGGTTGCTATAAACATTTCAACATGTATCTGTGGTTTATTAGAGTTTATTATGAATTAGAACTTTTAGCGTTTCTCATATAATGCAGGAATTTAAAAACTTAAACTCTATATACTCTCCTTAACTTTTGTGCTTTTGTTGTCAGGCATTTTATTCACATATATATTTAAAATCCTATAAGACGCAATTCTTTTTATATAGTTGATACTTATTCATATTTATGCCCTTTTTACCCTTTCTGTTGCTCTTCATTCCTTACTGCATTCTCCTGCTTCCATCTGGGTCACTTGAAAATTCCCTTAGTAATCTTTTAGGAAAAGTCTGCTGGTGACAAACACTCTCCATTTCTGTTTGTGTTAAAACATCTTTATTTCACTTTCTTTTTTGAAGGATGTTTTTTGCTGAATATAGAATTCTAGACTGGCAGGTTTGTTTAATTTTAAATGTGTCATTCCACTGATTTCTAGCTTTCATTACTATGTTTCACATTCAGCTATAAGTCTTATTACTGAGACCTTGAAGATAGTGTCCCCCCTACCACTGCCTTGCATGCCTGCTTTTTGATCCTCTCTTTATCTTTCATTTTCAGCAATTTGACTATGATTTTTATATCCTGGTTGGGATTTTAGTTTCTTGAGCTGAAGGCTTGATATCTTAGGTTGATAATTTTTACAAATCCTAGCCAATCTCTTTGACTCAAATAATGTTTTTGCCCAAATCTCTCTCTTCCTATTCTGGTTCTTTGATTAAATGTGTGTTTGACATTTTCACTTTACCTTATATGTCTCCTATCTGTTTTCTACATTTTCTATTATTTTATTCTCATACTTCAGTCTGGATGTTTTATACTAACTATCTTCAATTTCACTAATCCTCACTTATACTGACTTTAATCTGCCTTTGGAATCATCTATTTAATTCTCATATTTATTCATTTAGCTATATTTGCTTATTTATACTAGAATTTTAGTTTAATTCCTTGAAAAGAGTTCAGTCCTTTCATAAAATTCTCCATATTGTCATCTATTTTCTTTCTTTAGTTATTCTACTATTTTTTAATTTTTATTTTTTGTATATTTTTAATTGAAGTATAGTTGATTTACAATGTGTTAATTTCTGCTGTACAGCAGAGTGACTCAGTTATACACACGTACACACACATATACATACATTCTTTTCTATATTCTTTTCCATTATGGTTTATCACAGGATATTGAATATAGTTCCCTGTGCTATATGGTAGGACCTTGTTGTTTATCCATTCTATATATAATAGTTTGCATCTGCTAACCCCTAACTCCCAATCCATCCCTTCCCTGCCTCCCCTCCCCCATGTCAACACAAGTCTGTTCTCTAGGTCTGTGAGTCTGTTTCTGTTTCATAGATAAATTCTTATGTGTCATATTTTAGATTCCACATATAAGTGATATCATATGGTATTTGTCTTTCTCCTTCTGACTTACTTCACTTAGTATGATAATCTCTAGGTCCATCCATGTTGTTGCAAATGGAATTATTTCACTCTTTTTCATAGCTGAGTAACATTCCATTGTGTATATGTACCACATCTTCTTTTTCCATTCATCTGTTGGTGGACATTTAGGTTGTTTCCATGTCTTGGCTGTTGTAAACAGGGCTGCAGTGAACATAGAGATGCATGTGTCTCTTTGAATTATAGTTTTGTCTGGATATATGCCCAAGAGTGGGATTGCTGGATCATATGGTAACTCTGTTTTTAGTTGTTATTTTTTAAGAACCTCCATACTGTTTTCCATAGTGGCTGCACCAGCTTACATCCCACCAAGAGTGTAAGAGGGTTCCCTTTTCTCCACACCCAATCCAGCATTTGTTATTTATAGACTTTGATGATGGCCATTCTGACTGGTGTGAGGTGGCACCTCATGGTAGTTTTGATTTACATTTCTATAATAATTAGCAATTTTGAGCATCTTTTCAAGTGCCTCTTGGCCATGTGTATGTCTTCTTCTTTTTTTTTTTTTATTGGAGTATAATTGCTCTACAATGTTGTGTTAGTTCCTGCTGTACAATGAAGTGAATCAGCTATATGTATACCTATATCCCCTCCCTCTTGGACCTCCCTCCCACCCCCACACCCCACCCATCTAGGTTGTCACAGAGCACCGAGCTGAACTCCCTGTGCTATACAGCAGGTTCCCACTAGCCATCCATTTTACACATGGTAGTGTATCTATGTCAAACCAAATCTCCCAATTCATCCCACCCTCCCCTTCCCCTTCTGTGTCCACATGTCCATTCTGGACATCTACATCTCTATGGAGAAATGTCTATCTAAGTCTTCTGCCCATTTATTGATTGGGTTGGTTGTTTTTTGTTACTGAATTGTATGAGCTGTTTGTATATTTTGGAAATTAAACCCTTGTCAGTCTCATTTGCAAATGTTTTCTCCCAGTCTGTAATTTGTCTTTTCATTTTGTTTATGGTTTCCTTTAACTGTAGAAAAGCTTCTAAATTTGATAAGGTCCCATTTGTTTATTATTGCTTTTATTTCTATTGCCTTGGAAGACTGACCTAAGAAAGTATTGCTACAATTTATGTCAGAGAATATTTTGCCTATGTTCTCTTCTAGGAGTTTTATGGTGTCCTGTCTTATATTTAAGTCTTTAAGCCATTTCATGTTTATTTTTGTGTATGGCATGAGGATGTGTTCTAGCTTCATTGATTTACATGCATTTTCCAACTTTCCCAATACCATTTGCTAAAGAGAATTTTTCTCCATTGTATATTCTTGCCTCCTTTGTCAAAGATTAATTGACAGTAGGTGTGTGGGTTTATTTACGCACTCTCTATTCTGTTCCATTGATCCACATGTCTGTTTTTGTGCCAATTCCATGCTGTTTTGATTACTGTAGCTTTGTAGTATTGTCTGAATCTGGGAGGATTATGCCTCCTGCTTTGTTGTTTTTCCTCAGGATTACCTTGACAATTCTGGGTCTTTATGGTTCCATATAAATTTTAGAATTATTTGTTCTAGTTCTGTGAAAAATGTCCTGGGTAATTTGATAGGGATTGCATTAAATCTGTAGATTGCTTTGGGTAATATGGCCACTTTAACAATATTAATTCTTCCAATCCAAGAGCATGAGATATCTTTCCATTTCTTTGGATTACCTTCAGTTTCCTTAATTAATATTTTATAGTTCTCAGCATATAAATCTTTCACCTCCTTGGTCAGGTTTATTCCTACATATATTTTTTTCTGGATGCAATTTTTAAAGGGATTGTTTTACTGTATAGAACAGGGAACTCTACTCAATACTCTATATGGGAATGGATTCTTAAAAAGAGTAGATATATGTATATATATAACTGATTCACTTTTCTATACAGCAGAAACTAACACAATGTTTTAAATCAACTCTACTCCAATAAAAATTAATTAAAAATATGATAAATGGTATAGAATTTTAAAAAAGGACTTTTTTACATTCCTTTTCTGATACTTCATTGTTAGTGTAAAGAAATGCCACCAATTTCTGTATGTTAATCTTGTATCCTGCTACTTTCCTGAATTCTTTTATCAGTTCTAGTAGTTTTTGTGTGGAGTCTAGGATTTTCTATATAGAGTATCAGGTCATCTGCACATAATGACACATTTACCTCTTCCCTTCCAATTTGGACACCTGTTATTTCTTTGTCTTGTCTGATTGCTGTGGCTAGGACTCCAATACTATGTTGAATAGAAGTGGTGAGAGTGGGCATCCTTGTCTTGTTCCAGATTTTAGCAGGAAGGCTTTCAGCTTTTCACCATTGAGTATTATATTGGCTGTGGGTGTCATCTATTTTCTTGAATGTATCTTCCAGAAATCTCACTAGACCGAAAGATTGCAGTAGAAAACAAATCTGCTGAAAGATGACTGCTGCACTGGCCTATTGAATCTTATCTCTACAGGAAGGAAAAATAAACACAAGATATAAAGGTTAAAAGTCATGAGAATTATATGTAGCAAAAGAGAGGGTGATCTGCATTGATGACATAAAATGGTGATAGAATTTAAATGCTGAATAGGACTTTGGTGATAATGTCAGGTAAGCCCACCATAGTGCTTTGCACCTAATGAACACTCAATACGTCTATATTATGAGTGCATTCTCTAGATGAGTGAATCAAGCCCAGAAGATGACCTGCTCAAGAAACACAATACAAACATACCTAAGATGGAGCTCAACTCAGGAGAATGTCACACAAAGTTGTCATCTCTACAAAGTATCTTCCATTGACACGTCATTTTCCTTTGTTTATTAGACTTTTTATTATAAAAACTGTAAAACATATACAAAGTAAACAATGATTTACACAAAGTAGATAGACTACTGAATCCTTATGTACATATCAACAAAGTTCAAAATTGTTCAACATTCTAATTATTATTTCATGTAATTATTGTTTCATCTATTCATTTATCCACTCTCCAACCCTCAATTTATAATTTTTTTGAGGTAGAATTTATGAACATTGAAAAGACAAATCATAACTGTGCAATGTTGGCATGTGGATCTACTCATGTAACTCTTCTCTTATGGACTGAATTATGTCCCCTAAAGTTCGTAATTTTAAGCCCTAATCCCCACTGTGCCTGTATTTCGAGATAGGGCATATAATAAGGTTAAGTGAGGTCATTAGGATGGGTCCTTAATCTGATAGGACTGCTGTCCTTATAAGAAGAGGAAGAGACACCAGAGTTCTCTTTCTGCACCCAGAGAGGGCCACATGAGCACACAGGGAGATAGTGGCCACCTACAAGCCAAGGGAAGAGGCTTCAGAATGAAACTAAACCTGCCAGCACCTTGATCTTGAATTTTCAGTCCCTAGAATTGTGAGAAATAAATTTCTGTTGTTTAAGCCTCCCAGTCTGTGGTGTTTTCTTATGGCAGTCCTATCAGACCAATACACATATCTTACCATGATAGAGAACACTTTAACCTACCCAGAAAACCCCTCATGTCTCTTTCCAGACTGTCCCTATTTGCTCTTCTTCTCATTCTTGAGACATTTTTTACTTTACCTTATATTTATTTTTTTAATTGAAGTATAGTTAATTTACAATGTTGTGTTAGTTTCAGGTGTATAGCAAAGTGATTATATATATATATAAAATATTCTTTTTCAGATTCTTTTCCATTATATATCATTGTAAGATATTGAATATAGTTCCCTATGCTATATAGTAGGTCCTTGTAGTTTATCTATTTTATATATAGTAGTGTGTATATGTTAATCCCAAACTCCTAATTTATCTCTCCTCCCAGCTCCTGCTATCCCCTTTGTTAACCATAAGTTTGTTTTCTATGTCTGTGAGTCTATTTGTTTTGTAAGTAAGTTCATTTATATCAGTTTTTAAGATTCCACATATAAGTGATATCATATAATATTTGTCTTTCTGTCTTACTTCACTTAATATGATAATCTGTAGGTACATCCATGTTGCTGCAAAGGGCATTATTTCACTCTTTTCTATGGCTGATTAATGTCCCATTGTGTATATATACCACGCCTTCCTTATCCATTCATCTGTCAATGGAGTTTTACTTACTTCCATTTCTTGGCTATTGTAAATAGTGCTGCCATGAACATTAGGGTGCATGTATCATTCCGAATTAGAGTTTCCTCTGAATATACGCCCAGGATTGGGATTGCAGTATCACATGGTAACACCTTATATTTGTTTTACCTGTTTAAGAAATTCCTATACGTGAAATGACTCAGTATGTTGTCTTTGTGTTTCTTTTGCTCAGTATTATATCTGTGAGACTCATCGATGTTGTTGTATGAAAAGTAGTTAATTCCTTTTCATTGTTCAGTAGGATTCTGTTGTATGAACACATCACAATTTATCTGTTCCCATAGTGATGGACTCGAGTTGACTTCAGTTTTTGGCTGTTGTGATGAAAGCTGCTATTTACATTCTTGTACAAGCCTTTTTGTGGACATAAGTTTTGATTTCTCTCAGGTAAATGCTTAGGAGTAGAATTGCTGAGTCAAAGAATATGTGTATGTTTAGTTTCATAAGAAACTACCAAACCTTTTCCTAAAGTGGTTGTATCAATTTTACACTCCAGCTAGGTATGTGTAAGAGTCTGGTTGCTCTGCATCCTTGCCAACATTTGGTATTTTTAGTCTTTGGTATTTTAGCCATTCTAGTGGATGTGTAGTGGGATTTTAGCTTGTATTTCCGTAATGATGAATGATGTGGAACACTTTTTTTATGTGCTTATTGGCCATTTGTATATTTTCCTTTGTGAAGTGTCTGCTGTGAGTATGCTTATTTTAAAATTATTATTATTATTATGCTGCTGTTGTTGTTGTTATAGTAATTCATTATAGGTTCTGGATATAAGTCCTTTGTCAGACATGATTTGTGGATATTTTCTGTAAGTATGTGGCTTGCCTATTCTTTTTCTTGATGTTGTCCTTTGATGAGCACAAGTTTTAAATTTTGATGAAATCTAATTTATCAAATTTTTCTTCTATGGTTATCACTTTCTACATTCTAAAAAATCTTTGCCCACTCTCAGGTTATGAAAATGTACTCATATTTTTTCTTTGAAGGACTTTATGGTTTTATTTTTATGTCTAGGTCTATGATCTACCATAAATATTAACATACTTGAGATACACTATGTATATAGCTTTGCAATTTGTTCCCCCTCTATTTCATCAACCTTTTCACATGTCATTGAAAATACTTCATGAATAGTATTAGGTGCTGTATAACTTTCTATGCTATGGATGTGCCATAATTTATTTAACTATTCCTTTATTTTGGGACATTTAGGTTGTTTTCTGTTATAAATAATATTTGCAGTGAAAATGGTGGTTTTTTTTCATATATATGCACATTTTAGATTATTTCTTTTTTTTAACATCTTTATTGGGGTATAATTGCTTTACAATGGTGTGTTAGTTTCTGCTTTATAACAAAGTGAATCAGTAATACATATACATATGTTCCCATATCTCTTCCCTCTTCATCTCCCTCCCTCCCACCCTCCCTATCCCACCCCCTAGAAGGGGAATCACTGGGCCAAAAATATGGAACATCTTTAAGACACTTAATAAACATTGTATCCCCAAATTGCTTTCCAGTAAGTGTGACAACTTAAATTCCCTCTAACAGCATATGAGAATAGTGATCTCATCATATCCTCTCAATGAGTATTAGCCCTCTGTAAATATTTTTTCCTTTGGCATGTTAAAGAAGATATTTCTTATAGTGTCAATTTGTATTTCTTTTATTATTAATGAGTTTGTACTTTTAAATTAGATTTATTAAACTTGTTTTCCTCATTTTTGAAAGCCAGATCATATAATGTGCTCACATGTCCATGATTTATCAATAGGGATCCTACCTTTATTTCCTGTTTGTTCCACAAATTTACATATTAAAGGTATTAGTCTCATTTCATTTTATACTCATATTATTGCCAGTTTGTTTTTTTTAAATTTATTTTTGGCTGTGTTGGGTCTTCGTTGCTACGTGTGGGCTTTCTCTAGTTGAGGCGAGCGGGGGCCACTGTTCGTCGCAGTGTGCAGGCCTCTCACTGCGGTGGCCTCTCGTTGTGGAGCACGGGCTCTAGATGCGCAGGCTTCAGTAGCTGTGACATGTGGGCTCAGTAGTTGTGGCTTGCGGGCTCCAGAGTGCAGGCTCAGCAGTTGTGGCACACAGGTCTAGTTGCTCCGCGGCATGTGGGATCCTCCCAGACCAGGGCTCAAACACGTGTCCCCTGCATTGGCAGGTGGATTCCCAACCACTTGCGCCACCAGGGAAGCCCTATTGCCAGTTTTTGCTTGTGGTTTTT
>NW_006785406.1:4960790-5006806 GCF_000442215.2 Lipotes vexillifer | reverse complement strand
TTGCGGTACACGGGCCTCTCACTGTTGTGGCCTCTCCCGTTGCGGAGCACAGGCTCCGGACACGCAGGCTCAGTGGCCATGGCTCACGGGCCTAGCCGCTCCGCGGCATGTGGGATCCTCCCGGACCGGGGCACGAACCCGTGTCCCCTGCATCAGCAGGCAGACTCTCAACCACTGTGCCACCAGGGAAGCCCTGCTTATGATTTTTGATGTTGTTCATGGTTCTAGTCAATTTTTTTGTCAGTGCTGTAAAGATATTTAGAAATGTATGAATTATAAAATTCCAGAGGCAGGGGGAAGGTAGTAATGGTGAGCTAAGCATAATAGCTTCCACTGGGATGGGAGGGTAAGGACGTTCATCTTTGACCTGCTCAGAGATTACTATGTATTCAAGAGTAGGTCCCATGTTTATCTTCTGCCTATTTCCCTATGTATAAAATACAGATAATCCACATACCTATGGTAAATACTAAAAATTTATGTGACTCCTAGATGATAGTATAGAATAATTAAATGCAAAGTATTATGCCTATAAGCTATTTTAACTTACATATTGTGTGCTGGCTAGAGATCCACTTTCTTTTTATATATTTGTAGGAGATAACAATGTAATAAAATACATGTATCATTTTATATTTATGATAAAAATAAATCTATTATATCTAATAAAACAGTTCCTTAAGAGCAAAGACATGTCATTGAAAGCAGATTCAATTGCCAATGTATACAATACCCTAGGAAAATTGAGGAAGAAAGAAAAGCCTTAATTAACAGAGAGGATGCATTCTAAACACTCCCTTTACTATCAGAAACAGCTGTGCTTTCTAAAACCTTACCATGGGCAGCTACTCCCCTTGGTAGTTAATACTAGAATTCACAAATATTCCTTATGGACTCAAGCCATCTTACTTATATCAAGTTACCTCCTTTAGATTATGAAATCATAGAGTCACAGAGTTGTAGACCTGGAAGATTTGAAGACTATCTTGCCTAGTTTTATAGTTGAGAGAACTGAGGCCCAAAGAGTTTCACTGTTTTTCTCAAAAACTAGTGTTTCCTAAAAATTAATGCTAGGGCCCAAACCAGAACCTGAAGTCTCTTGCCTTCTACTCTGGAGATTTTCCATAGCTCTACATTGAGTATAGGAAGTAAGTAAGTAAATTTTAAAAAGTATAGCTACCTCCAAGTGAAAAATAGGACACTTCAAAATTTGTACTTTTTATAAAATCTGTTAGCTCAAGAGTCAACAGGCTTTCTTGTTCTAAATCAATGGCTTTATTATTGTGTTTCTAATATAACAGGAAAGAAACCACCAAATCTTAACATGTCAAAAATTATCTGTTCAAAAAGAGTTGTAAATTATGACTTTCAGAGGGTTTGTCATTTGCCTGTAGAGTGGATCCAGCTTTACAAGGCTTTCTATCAGATGTCATAAGGCAAAACTTTTGGAGGTGTTTTCCATTTGCAACTTAAGAAAAAAAAATACACATCTGAAAATCTCTTCTAAATTTACTTCAAAGGAAAAATATCTGCTGCAAAGACTGTTCAGCTTATTTATGGAAAAATGAATTGTCATTTCATTTTAGAAAAAGGCAAACAAAGCCATAAAAAACATTGCTCATAACTGTCAGAGATGCATACAGCTTTTAAATCAGAAGGAAAGCTCACTGCTGCATATTAAGCTAGTGCTTTGAGAGGGCTGGCTATGCGGAGCTACCGGATCGGTCTGAGGTGCCGTGTGGATGAAAGGCTCTTGGCGCTGCAGCCAGGAGTCAGTGCTGTGCCTCTGAGGTGGGAGAGCCAACTTCAGGACACTGGTCCACAAGAAACCTCCCAGATCCACGTAATATCAAGTGGCGAAAATCTCCCAGAGATCTCCATCTCAACACCAACACCCAGCTTCACTCAATGACCAGCAAGCTACAGTGCTGGACACCCTATGCCAAACAACAAGCAAGACAGGAACACAACCCCACCCATGAGCAGAGAGGCTGCCTAAAATCATAATAAGGCCACAGACACCCCAAAACACACCACCAGATGTGGAACTCCCCACCAGAAAGACAAGATCCAGCCTCATCCACAAGAACACAGGCACTAGTGCCCTCCACCAGGAAGCCTACACAACCCACTGAACCAACTTTAGCCACTGGAGACAGACACCAAAAACAATGGGAACTACGAACCAGCAACCTGCAAAAAGGAGACCCCAAACACAGTAAGATAAGCAAAATGAGAAGACAGAGAAACACACAGCAGATGAAGGAGCAAGATAAAAACCCACCACACCTAACAAATGAAGAGGAAAGAGGCAGTCTACCTGAAAAAGAAATCAGAATAATGATAGTAAAGATGATCCAAAATCTTGGAAATAGAATAGACAAAATGCAAGAAACATTTAACAAGGACCTAGAAGAACTAAAGAGGAAACAAGCAATGATGAACAACACAATAAATGAAATTAAAAGTACTCTAGAAGGAATCAATAGCAGAGTAACTGAGGCAAAAGAACGGATAAGTGACCTGGAAGATAAAATAGTGGGAATAACTACTGCAGAGCAGAATAAAGAAAAACGAATGAAAAGAACTGAGGACAGTCTCAGAGAACTCTGGGACAACATTAAACGCACCAACATTAGAATTATAGGGGCCCCAGAAGAAGAAGAGAAAATGAAAGGGACTGAGAAAATATTTGAAGAGATTATAGTTGGAAACTTCCCTAATATAGGAAAGGAAATAGTTAATGAAGTCCAGGAAGCACAGAGAGTCCCATACAGGTTAAATCCAAGGAGAAACACACCAAGACACATATTAATCAAACTGTCAAAATTTAAATACAAAGAAAACATATTAAAAGCAGCAAGGGAAAAACAACAAATAACACACAAGGGAACCCCAATAAGGTTAGCAGCTGACCTTTCAGCAGAAGCTCTGAAAGCCAGAAGGGACTGGCAGAACATATTTAAAGTGATGAAGGAGAGAAACCTACAACCAAGATTACTCTACCCAGCAAGGATCTCATTCAGATTTGATGGAGAAATTAAAACCTTAACAGACAAGCAAAAGCTGAGAGAGTTCAGCACCACCAAACCAGCTTTACAACAAATGCTAAAGGATCTTCTCTAGGCAGAAAACACAAGAGAAGGAAAAGACCTACAATACAAACCCAAAATCATTAAGAAAATGGGAATAGGAACATACATATAGATAATTACCTTAAATGTAAATGGATTAAATGCTCCCACCAAAAGACACAGATTGGCTGAATGGATACAAAAACAAGACCCATATATATGCTGTCTACAAGAGACCCACTTCAGACTTAGGGACACATACAGACTGAAAGTGAGGGGATGGAAAAAGATATTCCATGCAAATGGAAACCAAAAGAAAGCTGGAGTAGCAATTCTCATATCAGACAAAATAGACTTTAAAATAAAGACTATTAGAAGACACAAAGAAGGACACTACATAATGATCAAGGGATCGATCCAAGAAGAAGATATAACAATTGTAAATATTTATGCACCCAACATAGGAGCACCTCAATACATAAGGCAAATACTAACAGCCATAAAAGGGGAAATCGACAGTAACACATTCATAGTAGGGGATTTTAACACCCCACCTTCACCAGTGGACAGATCATCCAAAATGAAAATAAATAAGGAAACACAAGCGTTAAATGATACATTAAACAAGATGGACTTAATTGATATTTATAGGACATTTTCCATCCAAAAACAACAGAATACACATTTTTCTCAAGTGCTTATGGAACATTCTCCAGGATAGATCATATCTTGGGTCACAAATCAAGCCTTGTTAAACTTAAGAAAATTGAAATTGTATCAAGTATCTTTTCCAACCACAACCCTATGAGACTAGATATCAATTACAGGAAAAGATCTGTAAAATATACAAACACATGGAGGCTAAACAATACACTACTTAATAACGAAGTGATCACTGAAGAAATCAAAGAGGAATTCAAAAAATACCTAGAAACAAATGACAGTGGAGACATGATGATCCAAAACCTATGGGATACAGCAAAAGGAGTTCTAAGAGGGAAGTTTATAGCAATACAATCCTACCTTAAGAAACAGGAAACATCTCGAATAAACAACCTAACTTTGCACCTAAAGCAATTAGAGAAAGAAGAACAAAAAACCCCCAAAGTTAGCAGAAGGAAAGAAATCATAAAGTTCAGATCAGAAATAAATGAAGGAAGCGATAGCAAAGATCAATAAAACTAAGCTAGTGCTTTGTTATGGCAAACTAAGTAAGTGGTTGAAATGATGAAGTAAAAAAAAAAAAAATTCTAGTGTTAACAATGATAAACATCCTATCTACACTCTTGTTAACCACTGCAGAGCATGACAAATGGAACCAATCCACTGACCTTTGTGGAGTAAACTCCTTTCTGTTGGCTGTGTAGAAAGATTGTTATTATCTAAATTTATTTTAAGTTAGATGGACTGTTGTTTGGACAAAATATAGTTCTACTAGTTATCAGTAAAAATGGACCTAACTAAATGATATTAATTTAGTTACTTTCCCTGAAAACATCTTTCTTCCACACATAACTATCCATATACACATATTGGAAAATAAGGAAGTCTGAAGTGTTTTGAGAATCTTTCTGAAAATTAATTAGGAAATAAGATATTAAATACAGGATTATTAAAGTACCATCAGTAGATTTAACTCGGTGAGGCTAGCTTAGCAAAGTTGCCCATTTTCCCCCATTGTACTTTCCTACAGAACATTAAAGTATTCTAATTAGATTCTCATAGAATAAACTACAGTGCCAATACTGGCAGTTATGGTTTACATTTTATTGAATCAAGTGTCTATTTTTTGTTTTTTGAACACTTGGACCAATGACTCTTTGTGCAGCTGATATAAATGAGTTGGTTTAGGCTTTTTACTGTGAGCCCATTTCAGAGGTGAATAAGCTTGGTTCTGGACGGAGAATACCTATGAGTCCCTTAGCAGTTCGAAAAGGTGAGTGGCGGAGTGCTCAGCATCTAGAATTCAATTCCTGACACCTGGTCCAGAGCTCCCTCAATGAATGAATGCTAAGAATGAGTTCCTTTTGTAGTACACTAGGCCAAGGTAATACTGGGTGTTTTCATTTTGAAAACCCATTATAGTTTCCCTTTTCTAGGTCAAGAGAGAAATATTCCAGTTCTCAGGGGATTTTTGAAATATGTATCACAACTCCCAAAAGAGAATTATAAAATCAGAAATATGATTGCTTAAATAATGATTAGAGTGAAGAAATGAACTCTATTCTAACATTCTAGTGCATTGCCAATGTAGCTTTGACATTAACTTGATATGTGTCTCAGTTCAGTAGAGTAGATTCCACAGAATTATTTTTTAGGAATATGCTTTATAATGCTTAAAAGAATGATGTTGACTGCATCAAGAACAGCATCGAGGGTCTTGGGGGCACAGAGCAGTAGAGTAGAATGAGGACACATATGTTCTACAGGGATAAAGATGGTCCCTGACGAATATTGAAATAATGTGACCACTCCATGGTAATTACTTTGCAAATTTTGCCGTTGCATGGGGCTTCTTGTTAAATCAGGAAAAACAAAATTTTCAAGCATGAGACTGTTTAAGATTTTAACTAAAACTCCTGTGAGAAATAGAAACACAAACAGGATGACAATAATCATTCAGAATGGTGACTATCACCCAATTTCCTGAAGATTTTGTCTATTTATGTTGAACTTTTGATTTGCACTCCTTGAAATTTAGCAACAAGGAAAGACCACTTTATTGGAACCAATTCTCATTATTTCCAGAGCATTAATCAGAGACAAAGTCAACATTTATTCACCGCAAATTACTAATTGGTATTTTCTACAGGGTTATTTTGTTTGCTTTTGAATTATGTGAGTGAGATGAATGACATTTTTTGGGGGGATGGAAAGGATGATATATTAATCAGCATCTTGTTTGTTCTGTAGTAATTGCTTTCTTTCAGTCCTTGGTATTTTAGGTTATGCTGATGTGTGTATGGGAAATCCAGACCCTCGGCAACCCTGCCAAAAATTGATTAACAATAAACAATTTAGTTTGTTTGTGTATTAATTGTTCCATTTCAGACCGTTTTATTTAACCAAGGTTATCACCCTTAATGGCTGTGACTTTAAGCAATTTGTTTAACTCTTAGTGTAGCCTTAGTATTTTATCAGAATTTTTAAAATGATAAAATGGGAATAGAAATATAGTCTGCTTCACAAAGTTGTAGTGGGTGGGAGGAGATAATATCTATAAATTGTTCAACCCAGTACTGGCACATAGTAAGCACTCAGTAAGTGAGTTCTGTTAGTATTACTGATGATATTCTAAAACTTTTATGTTAGGTATATCTATCTATGTGCACATGTGCATGAGTATGTGTGTTTTGCCTGTAAAAGCATGTTTATTTTTCATTAGGCTTGGTGCTTCAAAACAGAACCTTTTGGAATTTCTAAAAACACTTAAGAGCAGACTTCATTCAACAAACAAACATGTGGACTTTAGAACTAAAGTTGTTAAATGACTAGAGTCATACTAGGAATCATATTATGGATATTTACTGTGGATTATTTGAAAATCATATATTAAATATGAGAACTTTGATGGAAGAAGTAGAGAGTTTTGGTCTGAAACATAAAAAAAAAAGAAGTAATCACAATGTCAAGTATTTAATACCTTTCACTTCCACCTTGAAAAGCATGGATACTAAAGTGCTAATATAATTAAAAATAAAAGTGAATTAAACAGTCAGAAGGTATGATTCCTCACTTGTTCTATCTTTTATGAGTTGTTAATATGGAAACCTTTGAAAGAGAGTTTCTTCTCTATCAGAAAATACATGTAGATATTACATTTGCTTAAAAATTCTTTTTCTAGCAATGATTCTTCTAGATTATCTAATTAATAAGGTCTTTAAAAATAACTTTTCTTTCATTTCTAGCCTAACATGTTAAACACTATTATGAGAATATTTTCCCATTGTCCTAGGTTTCACAATTTTTATACTCTATACATCTCAAAGATGACCTGCCATTAAAATTACACTTACATTGCAAGAAGAAAAATCCTAATTTCATCAAGACTTATAGATGCTGACATGACAGTGCCCAAGCCTTGTCCCTTGATGGAGTTATAACCAGGAATCTCGCTCTGCATCAGTCAGGTCTTAGGACATTCACCAAGGAGTTCCTGGACTAGGGGAGCATTTTGTGACAAGCTGTGTTTTAAAATCATTACTGGTCACATATAAGGGAGATTAGAAACAGGAAGAAAGACACTCAGGTGGTCCCTGGCTCTTTCTGGCTTACATTTCTGTGCCATTCATTCATTTTTGTTTTTCAACAATGCTTGGCTTGTTTGCTGTTTTCTGAGAGCTTGAGGTCTAGTGGTGAGAAATAAACAGACCCTCACCTTGCACTCATGGAGCTTAGAGAATCTACAGAGAAATAGTAATAAAAACAAACTGTGTGAATCAATGTTAAATTGCAACTGTAGAGCAATTCCCAGTATAAGTCACCCAGAAAAGAGAGAGTTAACCTGGCCAAGGAGGTCAAGAAAGCTTTCCTGGAGAGAAGCTGTTTGAGCTAAAGTCTGAAAGGATAAGGTGGAATTCCTAGATGAGAGGCCCTTTGGCTAGACAGAATCTAGTGAGTGCAGAAGGCTTAAAGAAGGATAAAATGGCCAGAACAGATGGCTGAGGGCAGTGTGGAGCTAGAAAGGCTATAGAGAGGTCGGTAGAAGCCAGAGCATTCTGGGCTTTGTAGACTGTCATAAGGAGTTTCTCCTTTATCTTCAAAGTCGTGAGGATGCTTTAAAGCATTTTGACCAAAGGTATGACATGACTAGATCTGCATTTTGAAAAGATGCCCTCTCTGGTAGCGGGTGAGAACAGATTACTATAGGAGACAAAAGTGGTTCAGGAGATATTCTTTAGGAGTTTACTTCTAAATCCACACAAACAAAGGGAGTGGCTTGAACTAGCATCGTGATGGAGACGGAGAGAAATGGTCAGACAAAAGGAATTGGATATGGAGGGTGAGGGAAGGGGCAGCAGGGCTGAGACCTGGCTTTCAGGAAACAAGTTTTTCATGAGTTTTTTGTTTCTGATATGTTGAGTTTGAAGGTCATTTGAGGGCCCTGAGAGAAGTTGTCAAGTAAGATTTGGGGTATTGGAGTCCATCCAGGGCTTCCCCCACTCTGGGCTACTACTGCATCTGGCCTCTTGGGGAACATTTTAATATCTTTAACAAACTTTTAGTAGGAACTTACCTTGGATTTAGATCCTGGAGTTGCATTCCCTGGCCCTGGGCTGCACTAAATTCCTCCTTGAAGTTCCACTGGCCCCTTTGTTACACAGGGCTATCTATTCCTCCCCACACAGAGCTGCCCTGAGCTCCAGCTCACTGGTGGAATATCATCTCCCTTACTCTTCCTTGAGATACTACAGGGAGAGATGACTTCTGGAAGTCCTATCCTCACCTCTGGTCCATTTCTTTCCAACGTATCCAACCTGTCTGAGCCGTATTCACCAGCATGTGTCTAGGTCTGTTCTATTTATCTACTACATATGGGTGTAAGCCTAATTGAGAGGACTTTAATGGTAACCCCCTATTCCAAGGGCCCTTTCAGTTTTCTTTTGCTTCTCAGCTGCCTCCAGCACAGACTTCTTGTTTCGTTCTTTTTCAGCTAGAGCAACTTAGTAAACCTCATGGTAACTTTCTGTTTCATGTCAGGAAGTTCTCAGCTTATGGGCAGATCTGAGAATATTGACAGGTTTTGAGCTTGCTTATAACCCTAAGTTCTGTTTGAGGACTTGTCCCTCAGGTAACTACCTCAAAGTGAATTTCTAGAATCCTGTAACTTCAATTTTATTTTTATCAATTATTTTTAAAAGTATAACTGACTTAAAAATATTAGTTTCAGGTGTACAACATAGTGATCCATATTTTTATACATTATAAAATGATCACCATGATAAGTCTAGTTACCATACAAAATCTGTCACCTTACAAAGTTAGTACAATATTATTGACTATATATATATATTTTTTTACGTCTTTATTGGAGTATAATTGCTTTACAATGGTGTGTTAGTTTCTGCTTTATAACAAAGTGAATCAGTTATACATATACATATGTTCCCATATCTCTTCCTTCTTGCGTCTCGCTCCCTCCCACCCTCCCTATCCCACCCCTCCAGGTGGTCACAAAGCACTGAGCTGATCTCCCTGTGCTATGCAGCTGCTTCCCTCTATCTACCTTACGTTTGGTAGTGTATATATGTCCATGCCTCTCTCTTGCTTTTCACAGCTTACGCTTCCCCCTCCCCATATCCTCAAGTCCAATCTCTAGTAGGTCTGTGTATTGACTATATTTTGCATGCTGTATATTTCATTCCTGTGACTTATTTATTTTACAACTGTAAGTTTGTAACTCTTCATCTCCCTCACCTATTTCATTCATTCCCCTCACCAGCAGCCACCAGTTTGTTCTCTGTATCTATGACTCTGTTTCTGTATGTTATGATTGTTCATTTTGTTTTTTAGATTCCACATATAAGTGAAATTATACAGAATTTGTCTTTCTCTGGCTGACTAATTTCACTTAGCATAATACCCTCTAGATCCACTCATGTTTTCACAAATGGCAAGATTTCCTTCTTTTTTATGGGTGAGTAATATTCAATTGTATACATATACCACATCTTCTTTGTCCACTCATCTATCAATGAATACTTTGGTTGCTTCCATATCTTGGCTATTGTGAATAATGCTGCAATGAGCATAAAGGTGCATATATCTTTTTGAATTAGGCTTTTGGTTGTTTTTTTTTTTTTTTTTTTAAGAAAAATACCCAGAAGAGTCATTGCTGGATCATACGGTAGTTCTATTTTTAATTTTGGAGGAACCTCCATGCTCTCCTCCATAGAGACTGCACCAATTTACATCTCCACCAACAGTGCATGACAGTTCCCTTTTTTTCACATCCCGGCCAACACTTGTTATTTGTTTTCTTTTTGATAATATTAGTTCTAATAGTTTTTTGGTGGTGTATTTAGGATTTTCTATATATAGTATTATGTCATCTGCAAACAGTGACAGTTTTACTTCTTTTCAATTTGGATTATTTGTGTGTGTGTGTGTGTGTGTGTGTGTGTGTGTGTGTGTGTTGGATCTTTATTGCTGGGCACAGACTTTCTCTAGTTGCAGCGAGTGGGGGCTGCTCTTCATTGCAGTGCACAAGCCTCTCATTGCAGTGACTTCTCTTGTTGTGGAGCATGAGCTCTAGGCACACAGGCTTCAGTAGTTGTGGCACGTGGGCTCTAGAGCGCAGGCTCAGTAGTTGTGGCTCATGGGCTTAATTGCTCCACGGCATGTGGGATCTTCCCAGACCAGGGCTCAAACCCGTGTCCCCTGCGTTGGCAAGCAGATTCTTAACCACTGCTCCACCAGGGAAGTCCCCATATTTGGATTTATAAAATTTCTTTCTTGTCTGATTGCTGTGGCTAGAATTTCCAATACTAGGTTGAATAAAAGTGGCATGAGTGGGCATCTTTGTCTGTTCCTTATTTTAGAGGGAATGCTTTCAGCTTTTCACCACTGAATATGATGTTAGCTGTAGACTTGTCATATATGGCCTTTATTATGTTGAGGTATGTTCCCTTTATTGAGCTTTTATCATGAATGGATGTGCAATTTTGTCAAGAGCTTTTTCTGCCTCTATTGAGATGATTATATGATCTTTGTTCTTCAGTTTGTTAATGTGGTGTATCACATTGATTGATTTGCAGATATTGAATAATCCTTGCATCCCTGGGATAAATCCCACTTGATTATGGTGTTTGATCCTTTTTGCTAATATTTTGTTGAAGATTTCTACATCCATGTTCATCAGGGATATTGGCCTGTAATGTTCTTTCTTTGTGGTGTTTTTGCCTGGTTTTGTTATCAGAGTGAATGTTGGCCTTATAGAATGAGTTTGGAAGCATTCCTTCCTCTTCAATTTTTTGGAATAGTTTGAAAAGTATAGTCACTAACTCTTCCTTAAATATTTGGTTTAATTCACCTGTGAAGCTCTCTGCTCCTGGACTTTTGTTTGTTGGGAGATTTTTTTAAATTATCGATTCAATTTCTTTACTAGTAATCAGTCTGTTCAGATTTTCTATTTCTTCCTGATTCAGTCTTGGGAGATTGTACATTGCTAGGAATTTATCCATTTCTTCTAGGTTGTCCATTTTATTGGCATATATCTGTTTGTAGTAATCTCTTGTGATCCTTTGTATTTCTGTGATGTTGGTTTTAACTTCTCTTTCATTTCTATGTTTGTTTATTTGGGCCCTCGTTTTTTCTTGATGAGTTTGGATAAAGTTTTATCAATTTTATTTTTCTTTTCAAAGAACCAGATCTTAGTTTCATTGATCTTTTCTTTGTCTTTTTCTTTTTGGTCTCTATTTCGTCTATTTATGCTCTGATTTTTATGATCTCTTTCCTTCTACTAACTTTGGGTTTTGTTTGTTTTTCTTTTTCTACTTCCTTTAGGTCTCTATTTCGTCTATTTATGCTCTGATTTTTATGATCTCTTTCCTTCTACTAACTTTGGGTTTTGTTTGTTTTTCTTTTTCTACTTCCTTTAGGTCTCTATTTCGTCTATTTATGCTCTGATTTTTATGATCTCTTTCCTTCTACTAACTTTGGGTTTTGTTTGTTTTTCTTTTTCTACTTCCTTTAGGTATAAGGTTAGATCATTTATTTGAGATTTTTTCTTATTTCCTGAGGTAGGTTTGAATTGCTGTGAACTTTTAGAACTGCTTTTGCTGCATCCCATAGATTTTGGATTGCTGCATTTCCACTTTCATTTGTCTCTTGGTATTTTTTAATTTCTTCAGTGACCCATTGGTTGTTTAGTAGCACATTGTTTAGCCTGCATGCGTTTGTGTTTTTTGCAGTTTTTTTCCATGTAGTTGATTTCTAGTCTCATACCATTGTGATTGGAAAAGATGCTTGATATGATTTCAGTCTTCTTAAATTTATTGAGACCTGTTTTGTGGACTAGCATGTAATCTGTCCTGCAGAATGTTCCATGTGCACTTGAAAAGAATGTGTATTTTGCCTTTGTATATATCTATTAATTTTATCTGGTCTAATGTGTCATTTAAGGCCACTGTTTCCTTATTGATTTTCTGTCTGGATGATCTATCCATTGATGTAGGTGGGGTGTTAAATCCCCCTACTATTATTGTGTTACTGTCAATTTCTCCCTTTATGTCTGTTAATATTCGCATTTTGTATTTAGGTGCTCCTATGTTGGTGCATTTATATTTACAATTGTCATATCTTCTTCTTGAATTGATCCCTTTACATTTTGTAATGTCCTTCTTTGTCTCGTTACAGTCTTTGTTTTAAAAGCTATTTTGTCTCATATAAGTTTGATACCCTAGCTTTCTTTTCATTTGCATGGAATATATTTTTCTATCCTCTCACTTTCAGTCTCTGTGTGTCTTTAGATCTGAAGTGAGTCTCTTGTAGGCAGCATATATATAGGTCTTGCTTTTGTATTCATTCCACCACTCTTTGTCTTTTGATTGAAATATTTAGTCCAATTACAGTTAAAGTAACTATTGCCAGGTATATACATAATGCCATTTTGTTTTCTGGTTGTGTTTTAGTTCTTTCTGTTCCTTTCTTCTTCTTTTGCTCTGTTGTCTTGTGATTTCGTGCCTATCTTCAGTGTTATATTTGGATTCCTGTCTCTATTTTTTGTGTGTATGTATTATAGATTTTTGGTTTGTGGTTACCATGAGTTTCATATATAACAGCCTGTATATATACACATACACACGCATATTACATATATATTATATGCATAAATTATATATATATATAATTTCCCAGGTAGGCTATTCTTGGTTGTAGGTTTTCCTCTTCATCACTTTGAAAATATTGTGCCATCCCCTTCTGGCCTGCAAAGTTTCTGCTGAACACTTAGTTGATAGTCCTATGGGAATTCACTTTATGTAACTAGTTGCTTTTCTCTTGCTGCTTTTAAAATTCTCTCTTTATTTCTAATTTTTGCCATTTTAATTACAATATATCTTGGTGTGGACCTGTCTGGGTTCATCTTGTTTGGTACTCTGTTTCCTGGACCTGCATTTCTGTTTCCTTTCCCACACTAGGGAAGTTTTCATCAATTTTCTCTTCAAATAAGATTTCTGCCTTTCCTTCTCCTTTTGGGATCCTTATAATGTAATGTTAGTATGCTTCATGTTGTCCAAGAGGTCTCTTAAACTCTTCTCATTTTTAAAAATTCTTTTTTCTTTTTTTCTCTGTTCAGCTTGAGTGATTTCCATTTCTGTGTCTTGTAGTCTGCTGATCCATTCCTCTGTATTACCTTAACTACTATTAATTCATTCTAGTGTATTTTTAAATTTCAGTTATGTATCCTTTAGTTTTGCTTGGTTCTTCTTTATATTTTCGAACTCTTTGTTAAACTTCTCACTGTGTTCATCCATTCTTCTCCTGAGTTTGTTGAACATCTTTATGATCATTACCTTGAACTCTTTATCAGATATTGCTTATCACCACTTCACTTAGTTCTTCTTCTGAGGTTTTGTCTTGTTCCTTCATTTGGAACTTGTTCCTCTCTGTCCTCATTGTGCTTAATTCTCTGTGCCTATTTCTATGTATTAGGTAGGTCATTTCCCTGATCTTGGAGAAATGACCTTATGTAGGATACATCCTATGGGGCCCAGCAGCATACTCCCCTTTGGTCATCAAAGCTATATGCTCTATGGGCTTCCCTGGTGGTGCAGCGGTTGAGAATCTGTCTGCTAATGCAGGGGACACGTGTTCAAGCCCTGGTCTGGGAGGATCCCACATGCCATGGAGCAACTAGGCCCGTGAGCCACAACTACTGAGCCTGCGCATCTGGAGCCTGTGCTCCTCAACAAGAGAGGCTGTGATAGTGAGAGGCCCGCGCACCACGATGAAGAGTGGCCCCTGCTTGCCACAACTAGAGAAAACCCTCGCACAGAAATGAAGACCCGACACAGCAAAAATAAATAAATAAATAAACTTCTACCCCTAACATCTTCTTTAAAAAAAAAAAAAAAGCTATATGCTCTAGGGGTGCTTCCTTTGTGAGTTGTGTGGGTGTGGGTCCTTCTGTTGTAGTGGGGCCGACTACTGTGGGTGAGCTGATACGTGGGACTGACTTGGCCTGATTGGCTGCCAGGCCCTGCCTTGTGCAGTGGCTGCCATCTGCTGCTGTGTGGAGCCAGGTCCCTGTGCAGCTGTCTGCTCAGCCTGGGGGGTCCCAGGACTGGTGCTGGCCTGCTGGTGGGCATGTAAGCCTCCGGGCGCTATTAGGCTAGCAAGAGCACTCCAAATGGTGCTTGTCAGTACCAGTGTCTTCATGGTAGACAAGATCCTCAAAATGGCTGCTGCCAGCACCTGTGTCCCCAGGGGGAGTTCTCATTGCCTCCTGCTTCTCCAGGAGGCTCTCCAAGATCAGCAGGTGGGTCTGCCCCAGGCTTCTTTCAAATCACTGCCTCTGCCATGGGTCTTGGAGCATATGAGATTTTTCATGCACCCTTTCTAAGTGGAATCTCTGTTTTCTACACCCTGTGTCTCTCATGTATACAAGCCCCACTGGCCTTCAAAGCCAGCCATTCAAAGGGCTCTTCTTCCCCATGCAGGACCCTCAAGTTGGGGAGACAAATGTGGGGCTTGTATCCCTCACTCCTTTGGGAAAAACCCTGCAATTGTGATTATCCTTCTGTTTGTGATTTGCCTCCCTGGGAGTGTGTGTTTTGACTCTACTGCATCTTCACTTCTCCTACCAATCTTGTGGTAGTTCCTTCTTTATATCTTTAACTGTGGGAAACCTTTTCTGCTAGTCGTCAGGTCATTCTCATAGATATTTGCTCTTTAAGTAGTTATATTTTTGGTGTGCTTGCAGGAAGAGGTGAACTCAGGGTCTTCCTGCTCTGCCATCTTGGCCACACTCCCTGTAACTCTAATTTTAGAGTAGAAAAATACTTGACAAAAACAGTACTAATTACAGATCATTCCTTCAAAAGAGCAGGATCATTTTCAGCATATAAATGTCTATTTTTAATGATTGATTAATTCATTCATTTACTGATTTATTTATTTGACAAACATTTCCTGGGCCATTTCTCACAGGTTGAATTAGATGGAAGAATTTCTTCTACACCTTTCACTAAGGAATTCACCAGGGAAATCTCTGCTGTCCAATTAACACAGGAAAAATAAATGGTTCAGATGCTCCTGGCAGCAATCGAGTTAATTAATTTTGACCTGATCTTTTAAAAAACCTTAATTCTCAAAAAAAAAAAAGTCCTTATTGCCTTGCTAGAAGCACTTTACTGATTTATTTCTCAACATCCCATTCCTGGTACATTAAAAATGCTGATTGAAACGTTTAAAAACTTGTAAGCTTCATTCACAATTCTATGTGAATCTACCTTGTCATAAGATCTTTATTTTTACCTATCTTAAGTTTAGGCTGCAGAGGTAAGTTGACTCACTGGGCTATCTCTTAATTATCATAGTTATAAGTGTCTATGACATATGATTTAATTTATCTGCATTTTATCTCAAATATATCTGCAATAATAAAATGAGGTATTTCCCAATGTTCTCCGACTGTCACCCTGAGATTTATATAAGAAATGAGGAGTTTGATTTTCTGTTTGATAAATGAAGAAACCAAGTCACAGAGCAATGAAATGTCAATCAAAATCACCCAAGGCCTGTGGTTGCAGAAACTAATGAATTGTCTGGTAGGAAATAAAATGGTGCAGGTGGATATAGCTATCACCAGTCAACCTCCATGAACTCTTTCCTGATGATTTTATAATAATTTTTCCTCGTTTTGAGTTTCCTCCACACACTAAGAATCATGGTCATTCTCATATTGTTTATTTTTGTTCAAATCTGGCTTATAAATCTTTAAAATTATTTTTCATCTACGTGTGGTTTTGATCATAGATTGTGGCTGTTAGAGAGCAAGGACCACAACTTTTATTTATTCTTTTTATCTCCTTAGTGTATGGGGTACAGCGATAAGCATCTAACTGGGGAGCCAGTGGATATTTAGTCAATTGTAGTTCTGTATTTTCCATCTTATATTGTTCTGAGTGAAAAGTTTCTAACAAAACTCTGCTTATTGGTGGTCAGTGAAATAACCCAAGATCAAGGAGATGTTCTTAACATCCTGCCATATCTGTGAGCAGGCACTGTGAAGAGAAGAAAAACATATTTTAAACTTGCCATGTAAAGGTTTAGCTAGCATATTAGAACAACGCTTGGGACTTCCCTGGTGGGGCAGTGGTTAAGAATATGCCTGCCAATGCAGGGGACATGGGTTCGGTCCATGGTCCGGGAAAATCCCATATGCCACGGAGGAACTAAGCCCGTGTACCACAACTACTGAGCCTGCTCCCTAGAGCCTGTGAGCCGCAACTACTGAGTCCGCGCACCTAGAGCCTGTGCTCTGCAATAAGAGAAGCCACTGCAATGAGAAGCCTGCGCACTGCAACAAAGAGTAGCCCCCACTTGCCACAGCTAGAGAAAGCCCGTGTGCAGCAACGAAGACCCAAAGCAGCCAAAAAATAATAAATTAAAAAAAAAAGAACTTAACGCTCGTCTGCTGACTTCAAATTCCACACTTTGTCTACCTATGTTTTAGCTCCTTAAAAAGCATGAAGCAGGCATTTGAGGTCCTAGGTCAAATTCCTTCTAGCTATGGGAATGTGTATTATGTATGGAGATATTTCCTAATAAAATCAAGAAACAGGGAAGCAAATAATTCTTACCCAACTAAAATGCTTTTACATTAGTCCAGAAACTTAAAAAGATAATTTAATGTTGAGACATTCCAATAGTGTAACTGAAAAAAACAATACATCGATTTAAAAAAAATCTTGCCATTGTGGAAATTTTCTGTTTTTATTTCTGCACATATTTCAGTGTATGTTCCAGTTTATGAGCTGCCAGTTGCTGAAGTCCCGAGTCAAGGTCAAACATATCATGCAAAGAATAGTATTTGTCTAAAGTGTAATGCTTCTGTGCACCTGGAGTGTATATTTTATGAACAGAGCTAATTTGATCTGATCCTGTATTTACAAAACTCAGGCTTATTTTGCAGTGATAGTGATTATGTTCTGTAACAGGTATGGTGATATAATTCTTCAGACATTACCTCATTTGGCCCTCACAGTGGCTCTATTAATTGGGCAGAAGAGTCATTATTATTATTAATATGCCCATTTGAAACTGAGGATCTCAAACAATAGTCAGACAAGTTATCGTCCAAGGCACAAACTGATATATAGTGGGGGGGGCATTTAGTTAAGTGATTGTAACGTATTAGAATGACCAGTGGATATTAGATTTTTATATTAGATTATGTGAGATGAAGTATATGGATTAAGGACATGCATTCTGGGTTCAAATCCCCATTTTATCACTTACTAATTCCATGACTTTGGACAAATATAAACTTTCTCAGTAACATCATCTTTTTTTTTTTTTTTTTTCTTTTTCTTCCTCTAGATATTGAGAAACTTTGTACTTTTAGTCAGAGGTTCCCGCTCCCATCCATGTACCGTGCCTTGGTCTGGAAGGTGCTTCTAGGTATGATTTCTAAGAGTTGGAAGCTTTATCTTCAAAATGTTGAATGATGGGATCATTGGCATCTTATCTGTCAGAAAAAGGATTTCTTTAGGCCTTTTACAGAGTACTAGGTCTAACCTCTTTTTTCTTGCGTTATGCGGGCCTCTCACTGTTGTGGCCTCTCCCATTTGTGGAGCACAGGCTCCGGACACGCAGGCTCAGTGGCCATGGCTCACAGGCCCAGCCGCTCTGCGGCATGTGGGATCTTCCCGAAACGGGGCACGAACCCGCGTCTCCTGCATCGGCAGGCGGACTCTCAAGCACTGCGCCACCAGGGAAGCCCAGTAACATCATCTTTAAAATGGAGAAAATAATATCACTTACTTCCTAGAAAATTAAATGAGTTAAGGGATATAAAACTCTTGGCACAGCATCTGGTGCATATTAAGCACTCAATAAATAAAGCACTTAGTATTAATCCAAGTAAACCTCATACACACACACACACACACACACACACACACACACACACGTTACCACCACCACCAACCCTATGAGTGGAGCAACATTTTCATATTCTTTCTTTACAATCACTCCTTGGATGATCTCCTCCAGTTTTATGGCTCTGAATACTACTTATTCATTAGTGACTTCCAAACGTGTATCTCTAATCTGCACTTCTTCCCTGAACTTATATATCCAAGTGTCTTGACATCTCCTTAGGCATCTAAAACATAATGTACCCAAAGGCCCTGATATTTCCCCTCATCTGGCACCTCCTGCAGCCTTCCCCATCCTAGGTAACAGCAACTCCATTCTTTCAGTTGTTCCCTACTTATCGCTGTATAACATACTATACATTATACTGTTTCATCGTGTTTATTGTCTGCTTCCCCTTAGAAGGCAAGCTTCATGGGAGTAAATAATTTTTATTGGACAGTAATAGTCTCTAGCACATAATAGGTACTCAAATATTTGCTAATGAATGAATAAATAAATGCTTATTTAATAGATGAGGAAACTGAGACTCACAGAAGTTTATGAAATTGCCCAAAGACAGGAGTGGGTAAGTAAAGGCACCTAGGTTTATATGACTTCAAAGTCCACAATTATAATTACTACACATTTTGTCAGGTTTAATTTCTGGATATTGGTTGAAACCTAGATGTGGCTTCAGATACACCTTAATGTAATGATGTCTCAGCACATCCTTGGGAAATGAAGATTTCTTATAACAAAATCAGCCGATGTTTTAAAAAGTGTTTTTCAAGGGTAAGTGCTTATTAGCCTGAGCACAGAGAGGGAAGGGAGGGTTAGGAGGTCTGGGGAAGGAACTTCTGATCTTGTTTATGTTTCCCTGACTCTAGTCCTGCCCACTTGGTGGGTCCCTGCTTTGCCGGAGTGCTGGGATTCCTGAGACAGAGGCACACTTTGCTCAGGCTGGGAAGACATCCCTTCCCTCCTCACCCTTTTTCTCTTTTCCTCTCCCTGCTTCTCTCCATCTTGTCTTTCCACATCTCCACATCTCCCTTCATAACCTTTCCATCTCTCCTGAGATCTGTCTCCATTGTCTTGCCCCAAACTGCTCTTCTTGCTCCCACTTGCCCCTCACGTATGATGTCAGGGCTGTCTACTAGAGGGTAGGACCCAAGATTTATCACACAGTATGTGAGCCCTGGTCCTTGAAACCCTGAAATTTTATGTAGCTAAATGATCTTAAATTGATGTTAAGTGACCTTGGGATAGGCAAAGATTTTGTAAAAGGACACAAATAGCACTTGTCATAAAAGTTGTTACATTAAACTTTTAAAATAAGTTCTGTTCATCAAAATACACTGAAGAGAATGAAAGTGTAAGCCGCAGACTAGGATATATGTATTTGTTGTACATGAATCTAAGAAAGGCTTTATATTCAGAATATGTAAAGAACTCCTATAAATCAATAATAAAAAAATAGCCCAATTACAATGGACAAAAGCCTTGAATAGACACTTCACAAAAAAGTATATCCAAATGACCAATATGTGCATGAAAAAGTTCCCAACATAATTTTTCCTCAGGGAAATATAAATTAGAATCACAATGAGATTGCATGACACATCTACTAGAATGACTAAAATTAAAAAGCTCTCAATGCCAGGTATTGATGAGGATATGGAGTAATTGAAATTGTCATACATTGGTGGTAGTTGTGTAAACTGATAAAAACACTTTGGAAAGCTAAACATAAACCTACCCCATTATCCAACAATTCCATTCCTGGGCCAAGAAAAATGAGATTATATGTTCACCAAGGGTGTGTACAAGGATGTTCATATTAGCTATATTCATAAGTGAAATAAAACTGGGAACAACCCTATATCCATCAACAAGGGAATAAATAACTCTATATCCGTACAGTGTAACACAGCACTTCAATAAAAAGAATAAACTCCAATTATGCTTAATATCATGACTGAATCTCACACATGCTGAGCAAGAGAAGCCAGACACAAAGGGTGCGTACATATTCTATAACTCCATTTATATGATGTCCCAAAACAAGAAAAAGCAATCAATGGAGACAAGTCAGAATAGTGATGACCTCTGCAGGAGTCTGATGACTTGGAAGGACACAGAGGGACATTCTGTGTGTTGAAAATGTTCTAAATCAATCTGGGTGGTGTTACACTGGTGTATATAAATATAAGAAATTGTCAGTCTGCATATTTATGATTTGTACACTTTATGTATGTTACACCTCAATTTAAAAATAACATATCTTTGTGCCTAGGTATTTACCATACAAAGATTTATACATAAATATCCATAGCAGCTTTAGCTATAGTAACCCCAAACTGGAAATTACCCACATGTGAATCAACACTTGAATGGATAAACAAACTATGGTACATCTGTGCAATAGATTATTACTTAACAATAAAAAGAACTGAATGATTGATAAATGCAGCAACATGAATGAATCTCAAAATCATTATGTTGAGTGAAAGAAGCCAGACACAAAAGCCTGCATACTAGTATGATCCCATTTATATAAAATCCTAGAAAATGCAAGCTAATTGCAGATCAGTGGTTGGTTGTCTAGGGTCCTGGGTAGACGGAGGGACTGAAAAAGGGCATGAGGAAACCTTGGCTGGGGGTGAATCTTGATTGTGTCAATGGTTTCCCGTGTATATATATGTCAAAATGCGTCAGATTGTATCCTTTGAAGTAATACAGTTTATTTTCCATAAATACATTTCAATAGAGTTGATGAAAAATAATATATATCAAATTAAGAATACTCAGTGACCAAAAAGTTCCAGCAGACACTACTAAATAAACTTCAGTTTCCTTCCTAGGACCCCACACCCTAAATAAAATGAAAGCTAGTCTGGTAGGATCTGAGTAAGGGGAAGGGACAGTCCCACTCTGCCTTATGGAGGCAAATGGAGGACATGAGTGGGGAGTGAAATTTAAAGAATTGTTAGCTACATAATTGAAAAAGTAAAAAAGAGAACACTGAGGTATCAGAGACAGTAATTGCAGGATGCAGCCACCCTCCCCCCAGATTTGGGGGAAACAGGTGGAAGAGGTTAGAATGATTAAAACTTGGAAACTCAGAGGATGGTCCTGGGGGCTGGGACCTAGACCTCTGAGGAGGTGGCCCAGGATGGCTGGCGCAAGTGTTCCTGAGGCTAGTTTTACATATCAAAGAAACTACAAACTAGATTCAGCTATTGCCACAGGAAGAATCTGCTAATGTTGGGGTGAGGAGGCATTTCTAGGGTGACACTTAGAGTCACAGGAAGCAAACAGGAGAAAGCACATCCTTTCTCCCTCCACCAACTTTGCAGTCTCCCTCTAGTGCCCCCAATTGGCATTGCCTCAAAGTGAGCACATGGAAAAACTGAAATGTTGGTTTGCAGAGTCCAAGCTCCAGCCTTATAAGCATGGTGAATATAGGGGTTGCGGAATGATGAAGTTGAGATTGGGCCTCGAGCAATTTTGTATTTAAATCTTGGATTTTCCTCACTTGTTTTGTGAACTTGGGCAAGTTACTTAACCTCTCTGAGCCTCAGTTCCACATCAGTAAAGTTAAGGTAATATTCCTTTATAAGTTTGTGGTAGTGAGTCTTCAATAAGTGGACTCCAGGTTACACTGATTGGGCATGTTTTGTTGGTAGCAGCATTCTTCCAGTTGGGTCAGTTCACACTTCACAGGGGCAGAAGCTTTTGCTGGTAGTGTTGCCTCCTCCCCAAAAGAACTTGGCTATCAAGTATTGCATCCCATTCATGAAGATCAGAATTAATGTGGATTGGCTGAGAAGTTGTCTGTGATTCAAAGGACAGACTCAAGAGGGAAGTGGTATGATAAAGATCTAAATGTGCTACTTTCCACTCCACTTCATGGATGCTCACTTTTCAACAGCATCATCTTTTATTTAAAGAGCCTCCGGGGACCTTCAAGGTGGCAGAGGAGTAAGACGTGGAGATCACTTTCCTCCCCACAAATACATCAAAAGTACATCTACACGTGGAACAACTCCTACAAAACACCTACTGAACGCTGGCAGAAGACCTCAGACTCAAACGCAAGAAACTCCCCACATACCTGTGTAGGGCAAAAGAAAAAAGAATAAACAGAGACAAAAGGATAGGGACGGGACCTGCACCTCTGGGAGGGAGCTGTGAAGGAGGAAAAGTTTCCACACACTAGGAAGCCCCTTCACTGGCAGAGATGGGGTTGGGGGGAAGCTTCGGACCACAGAGGAGAGCACAGCAACGGGAGCAGAGGGCAAAGCGGAGAGATTCCCGCACAGAGGATCGGTGCCGAGCAGCACTCACCAGCCTGATAGGCTTGTCTGCTTACCCGCTGGGACGGGTGGGGGCTGGGAGCTGAGGCGCGTCTTCGGAGATCAGACCCCACAGAGAGGACTGGGGTTGGCTGCACATATTGGTTGAAACCTAGATGTGGCTTCAGATACACCTTAATGTAATGATGTCTCAGCACATCCTTGGGAAATGAAGATTTCTTATAACAAAATCAGCCGATGTTTTAAAAAGTGTTTTTCAAGGGTAAGTGCTTATTAGCCTGAGCACAGAGAGGGAAGGGAGGGTTAGGAGGTCTGGGGAAGGAACTTCTGATCTTGTTTATGTTTCCCTGACTCTAGTCCTGCCCACTTGGTGGGTCCCTGCTTTGCCGGAGTGCTGGGATTCCTGAGACAGAGGCACACTTTGCTCAGGCTGGGAAGACATCCCTTCCCTCCTCACCCTTTTTCTCTTTTCCTCTCCCTGCTTCTCTCCATCTTGTCTTTCCACATCTCCACATCTCCCTTCATAACCTTTCCATCTCTCCTGAGATCTGTCTCCATTGTCTTGCCCCAAACTGCTCTTCTTGCTCCCACTTGCCCCTCACGTATGATGTCAGGGCTGTCTACTAGAGGGTAGGACCCAAGATTTATCACACAGTATGTGAGCCCTGGTCCTTGAAACCCTGAAATTTTATGTAGCTAAATGATCTTAAATTGATGTTAAGTGACCTTGGGATAGGCAAAGATTTTGTAAAAGGACACAAATAGCACTTGTCATAAAAGTTGTTACATTAAACTTTTAAAATAAGTTCTGTTCATCAAAATACACTGAAGAGAATGAAAGTGTAAGCCGCAGACTAGGATATATGTATTTGTTGTACATGAATCTAAGAAAGGCTTTATATTCAGAATATGTAAAGAACTCCTATAAATCAATAATAAAAAAATAGCCCAATTACAATGGACAAAAGCCTTGAATAGACACTTCACAAAAAAGTATATCCAAATGACCAATATGTGCATGAAAAAGTTCCCAACATAATTTTTCCTCAGGGAAATATAAATTAGAATCACAATGAGATTGCATGACACATCTACTAGAATGACTAAAATTAAAAAGCTCTCAATGCCAGGTATTGATGAGGATATGGAGTAATTGAAATTGTCATACATTGGTGGTAGTTGTGTAAACTGATAAAAACACTTTGGAAAGCTAAACATAAACCTACCCCATTATCCAACAATTCCATTCCTGGGCCAAGAAAAATGAGATTATATGTTCACCAAGGGTGTGTACAAGGATGTTCATATTAGCTATATTCATAAGTGAAATAAAACTGGGAACAACCCTATATCCATCAACAAGGGAATAAATAACTCTATATCCGTACAGTGTAACACAGCACTTCAATAAAAAGAATAAACTCCAATTATGCTTAATATCATGACTGAATCTCACACATGCTGAGCAAGAGAAGCCAGACACAAAGGGTGCGTACATATTCTATAACTCCATTTATATGATGTCCCAAAACAAGAAAAAGCAATCAATGGAGACAAGTCAGAATAGTGATGACCTCTGCAGGAGTCTGATGACTTGGAAGGACACAGAGGGACATTCTGTGTGTTGAAAATGTTCTAAATCAATCTGGGTGGTGTTACACTGGTGTATATAAATATAAGAAATTGTCAGTCTGCATATTTATGATTTGTACACTTTATGTATGTTACACCTCAATTTAAAAATAACATATCTTTGTGCCTAGGTATTTACCATACAAAGATTTATACATAAATATCCATAGCAGCTTTAGCTATAGTAACCCCAAACTGGAAATTACCCACATGTGAATCAACACTTGAATGGATAAACAAACTATGGTACATCTGTGCAATAGATTATTACTTAACAATAAAAAGAACTGAATGATTGATAAATGCAGCAACATGAATGAATCTCAAAATCATTATGTTGAGTGAAAGAAGCCAGACACAAAAGCCTGCATACTAGTATGATCCCATTTATATAAAATCCTAGAAAATGCAAGCTAATTGCAGATCAGTGGTTGGTTGTCTAGGGTCCTGGGTAGACGGAGGGACTGAAAAAGGGCATGAGGAAACCTTGGCTGGGGGTGAATCTTGATTGTGTCAATGGTTTCCCGTGTATATATATGTCAAAATGCGTCAGATTGTATCCTTTGAAGTAATACAGTTTATTTTCCATAAATACATTTCAATAGAGTTGATGAAAAATAATATATATCAAATTAAGAATACTCAGTGACCAAAAAGTTCCAGCAGACACTACTAAATAAACTTCAGTTTCCTTCCTAGGACCCCACACCCTAAATAAAATGAAAGCTAGTCTGGTAGGATCTGAGTAAGGGGAAGGGACAGTCCCACTCTGCCTTATGGAGGCAAATGGAGGACATGAGTGGGGAGTGAAATTTAAAGAATTGTTAGCTACATAATTGAAAAAGTAAAAAAGAGAACACTGAGGTATCAGAGACAGTAATTGCAGGATGCAGCCACCCTCCCCCCAGATTTGGGGGAAACAGGTGGAAGAGGTTAGAATGATTAAAACTTGGAAACTCAGAGGATGGTCCTGGGGGCTGGGACCTAGACCTCTGAGGAGGTGGCCCAGGATGGCTGGCGCAAGTGTTCCTGAGGCTAGTTTTACATATCAAAGAAACTACAAACTAGATTCAGCTATTGCCACAGGAAGAATCTGCTAATGTTGGGGTGAGGAGGCATTTCTAGGGTGACACTTAGAGTCACAGGAAGCAAACAGGAGAAAGCACATCCTTTCTCCCTCCACCAACTTTGCAGTCTCCCTCTAGTGCCCCCAATTGGCATTGCCTCAAAGTGAGCACATGGAAAAACTGAAATGTTGGTTTGCAGAGTCCAAGCTCCAGCCTTATAAGCATGGTGAATATAGGGGTTGCGGAATGATGAAGTTGAGATTGGGCCTCGAGCAATTTTGTATTTAAATCTTGGATTTTCCTCACTTGTTTTGTGAACTTGGGCAAGTTACTTAACCTCTCTGAGCCTCAGTTCCACATCAGTAAAGTTAAGGTAATATTCCTTTATAAGTTTGTGGTAGTGAGTCTTCAATAAGTGGACTCCAGGTTACACTGATTGGGCATGTTTTGTTGGTAGCAGCATTCTTCCAGTTGGGTCAGTTCACACTTCACAGGGGCAGAAGCTTTTGCTGGTAGTGTTGCCTCCTCCCCAAAAGAACTTGGCTATCAAGTATTGCATCCCATTCATGAAGATCAGAATTAATGTGGATTGGCTGAGAAGTTGTCTGTGATTCAAAGGACAGACTCAAGAGGGAAGTGGTATGATAAAGATCTAAATGTGCTACTTTCCACTCCACTTCATGGATGCTCACTTTTCAACAGCATCATCTTTTATTTAAAGAGCCTCCGGGGACCTTCAAGGTGGCAGAGGAGTAAGACGTGGAGATCACTTTCCTCCCCACAAATACATCAAAAGTACATCTACACGTGGAACAACTCCTACAAAACACCTACTGAACGCTGGCAGAAGACCTCAGACTCAAACGCAAGAAACTCCCCACATACCTGTGTAGGGCAAAAGAAAAAAGAATAAACAGAGACAAAAGGATAGGGACGGGACCTGCACCTCTGGGAGGGAGCTGTGAAGGAGGAAAAGTTTCCACACACTAGGAAGCCCCTTCACTGGCAGAGATGGGGTTGGGGGGAAGCTTCGGACCACAGAGGAGAGCACAGCAACGGGAGCAGAGGGCAAAGCGGAGAGATTCCCGCACAGAGGATCGGTGCCGAGCAGCACTCACCAGCCTGATAGGCTTGTCTGCTTACCCGCTGGGACGGGTGGGGGCTGGGAGCTGAGGCGCGTCTTCGGAGATCAGACCCCACAGAGAGGACTGGGGTTGGCTGCACAAACACAGCCTGAAGGGGGCTAGTGCGCCACAGCTAGCTGGGAGGGAGTCCAGGAAAAAGTCTGGAGCTGCCGAAGAGGCAAGAGACCATTGTTTTGGGGTGTGCAAGGAGAGGGGATTCAGAGTGCTGCCTAAACAAGCTCCAGAGATATGCACGAGCCACGGCTATCAGCGCAGACCCCAGAGACGGGATTGAGATGCTAAGGCTGCTGCTGCAGCCACCAAGAAGCCTGTGTGCAAGCACAGACCACTATCCACACCTCCCCTCCTGGGAGCCTGTGCAGCCCGCCACTGCCAGGATCCCGTGATCCACTGACAGCTTCCCTGGGAGAACATATGGCGCACCTCAGGCTGTTGCAACATCACACTGACCTCTGCCGCTGCAGGCTCACCCCACATTCTGTACCCTTCCCTTCCCCCAGCCTGAGTGAGTCAGAGCCCCCTAATCAGCCGCTTATTTAACTCCATCCTGTCTGGGCAGGGAACAGACACCCTCAGGTGATCTACATGCAGAGGCGAGGCCAAATCCAAAGCTGAACCCCAGGAGCTGTGTGAACAAAGAAGAGAAAGGGAAATTTCTCCCAGCAGCCTCAGGAGCAGTGGATTAAATCTCCACAGTTAGCTTGATGTACCCTGCGTCTGTGGAATACCTGAATAGACAACAAATCATCCCATAATTAAAGTGGTGGACTTTAGGAACAACTGTAGACTTGGAGTTTGCTTTCTGCATCTAATTTGTTTCTGGTTTTATGTTTAGTTTAGTATTTAGAGCTTATTATCATTGGTAGATTAGTTTATTAATTTGGTTGCTCTCTTTTAAAAAAAAATATATATTTCCTTTTTCTCTTTTTCTGAATCTGTAAGTGTATGCTGCTTTGTGTGATTTTGTCTGTATAGCCTTGCTTTTACCATTTGTCCTAGGGTTCTGTCTGTTTATGTTTGTTTGTTTGTTTTTTAGTATAGTTTTTAGCGCTTGTTATCATTGGTGGATTGGTTTTTTGGTTTAGCTGCTCTCTTCTTCCTTTTTTCTTTTTTAAATTACTTTTTAATTTTTTTACTTTTAATAACTTTTATTTTATATTTTAATAACTTTATCTTCTTTTCTTTCTATCTTTCTTTCCTTCCTTCCTTTCTTTCTTTTCTTTCCTTTCTTTCTTTCCTTCCTTCCTTCCTCCCTCCCTCCTTTCTTTCTTTCTTTCTTTCCTTCCTTCCTTCCTTCCTTCTTTTCTTTCTTTCTTTCTACCTTTCTTTCTGAGCCGTATGGCTGACATGGTCTTAGTGCTCTGGCTGAGTGTCAGACCTGAGCCTCTGAGGTGGGACAGACGAGTTCAGGACATTGGTCCACTAGAGACCTCCCAGCCACATGTAATATCAAATGGCGAAAGCTCTCCCAGAGATCTCTGTCTCAATGCTGAGACCAAGCTCCACCAGCAAGCTCAAATGCTGGACACCCTATGCCAAACAACTAGCAAGACAGGAACACAACCTCACCCATTAGCAGAGAAGCTGCCTAAAATCATAATAAGTCCACAGACAACCCAAAACACACGACCAGACTCAGTCCTGCTCATCAGAAATACAAGATCCAGCCTCATCCACCAGAACACAGGCACCGGTCCCCTCCACCAGGAAGCCTACACAAACGACTGAACCAACCTTAGCCACTGGGGACAGACACCAAAAACAATGGGAACTATGACCCTGCAGCCTGCGAAAAGGAGACTCCAAACACAGTAAGATAAAAAAAATAAGAAGACAGAAACACACAGCAGATGAAGGAGCAAGATAAAAACCCACCAGACCAAACAAATGGAGAGGAAATGGGCAGTCTACCTGAAAAAGAATTCACAGTAATGATAGTAAAGATGACCCAAGATCTTGGAAATAGAATAGAGAAAATACAAGAAACATTACCAAGGACCTAGAACTAAAGAGCAAACAACCAATGATGAATTAAACAATAAATGCAATTAAAAATACTCTAGAAGGAATCAATAGCAGAATACCTGAGGCAGAAAAACGGATCAGTGACCTGGAAGATAAAATAGTAGAAATAACTACCACAGAGAAGAATAAAGAAAAAAGAATGAAAAGAATTGAGGACAGTCTCAGAGACCTCTGGGACAACATTAAATGCACCAACATTCAAATGATAGGGGTCCCAGAAGAAGAAGAGAAAAAAAAATCGACTGAGAAAATATTTGAAGAGATTATAGTTGAAAACTTCCCTGATATGGGAAAGAAAATAGTCAATCAAGTCCAGGAAGCTCAGAGAGTTCGATACAGGATAAATCCAAGGAGAAACATGCCAAAACACATATTAATCTATCAAAAATTAACTACAAATAAAAAGTATTAAAAGCAGCAAGGAAAAAGCAACAAATAACATACAAGGGAATCCCCATAAGGTTAACAGCTGATCTTCCAGCAGAAGCTCAGCAAGACAGAAGGGAGTGGCAGGACATATTTAAAGTGGTGAAAGAAAAACCTACAACCAAGATTACCCAGCAAGGATCTCATTCAGGTTTGACGGAGAAATTAAAACCTTTACTGACAAACAAAAGCTAAGAGAATTCAGCATCACCAAACCAGCTTTACAGCAAATGCTAAAGGAACTTCTCTAAGCAGGAAACACAAGAGAAGGAAAAGACCTACAATACAAACCCAAAACAATTAAGATAATGGTAATAGGAACATACATATTGATAACTACGTTAAATGTAAATGGATTAAATGCTGCAACCAAAAGACATAGACTGGCTGAATGGATACAAAAACAGGACCCATATATATGCTGTCTACAAGAGACTCATTTCACAGCTAGGGACACATACAGACTGAAAGTGAGAGGATGGAAGAAGATATTCCATGAAAATGGAAATCAAAAGAAAGCTGGAGTAGAAAATCTCATATCAGACAAAATAGATTTTAAAATAAAGACTATTACAAGAGACAAAGAAGAACACTACATAATAATTCAGGGTTCAATCCAAGAAGATAATATAACAATTATAAATGTTTATGCACCCAATATAGGAGCACCTCAATACATAAGGCAAATACTAACAGCCATAAAAGAGGAGCCATAAAAGTAACACAATTATAGTAGGGGACTCTAATACCCCTCTTTCACCAATGGACAGATCATCCAGAATGAAAATAAATAAGAAAATATGAGATATAAATGACATATTAAACAAGATGGACATAATTGATATTTATAGGACATTCCATCCAAAAAAAAAAAATACACTTTCTTCACAAGTGCTCATGGAACATTCTCCATGATAGCTCATATCTTGGGTCACAAATCAACCCGTGGTAAATTTAAGAAAATTGAAATTGTATCAAGTATCTTTTCCAACCACAATGCTATGAGACTAGATATCAATTACAGGGAAAAAATGTAAAAAATACAAACAGATGGAGGCTAAACAATACACTACTCAACATCCAAGAGATCACTGAAGAAATCAAAGAGGAAACCAAAATATACCTAGAAACAAATGATAATGAAAAACCTAAAACCTATGGGATGCAGAAAAGCAGTTCTAAGAGGAAAATTTATAGCAGTACAATCCTACATTAAGAAACAAGAAAAATCTCAAATAAACAACCTAACCTTACACCTACAGGAATTAGAGAAAGAAGATCAAAACAGCCCCCAAAGTGTGCTTCCCTGATGGGGCAGTGGTTGAGAGTCCGCCTGCCGATGCAGGGGACATGGGTTCGTGCCCTGGTCCGGGAATATCCCACATGCCACAGAGCGGCTGGGCCCGTGAGCCATGGCCGCTGAGCCTGCGTGTCTGGAGCCTGTGCTCCACAACAGGAGAGGCCACAACAGTGAGAGGCCTGTGTACCACCAAAAAGAAAAAGCCCCCAAAGTTAACAGAAGGAAAAAAATAATAAAGATCAGATCAGAAATAAATGAAAAAGAAATGGAGGAAATAAGAGCAATGATCAATAAAACTAAAAGCTGGTTCTTTGAGAAGACAAATAATCTTGATAAACCATTAGCCAGACTCATCAAAAAAAAAAGGGAGAAGACTGAAATCAACAGAATTAGAAATGAAAAAGGAGAAGTAACAACTGACATTGCAGAAATGCAGAGGATCATGAGAGATTACTACAAGCAACTATATGCCAGTAAAATGGACAACCTGGAAAAAATGGACAATTTTTTAGAAAAGCACACCCTTCTGAGCCTGAACCAGGATGAAATAGAAAATATAAACAGACCAATCACAGCACTGAAACTGAAACTGTGATTAAAAATCTTCCAAAAACAAAAGCCTAGGACCAGATGGCTTCACAGGTGAATTCTGTCAAACACTTAGAGAAGAGCTAACACCTATCCTTCTCAATCTCTTCCAAAATATAGCAGAGGGAGGAACACTCCCAAACTCATTCTATGACACCACCATTACCCTAATACCAAAACCAAACAAAAATGTCACAAGGAAAGAAAACTACAGGCCAGTAACACTGATGAACATAGATGCAAAAATCCTCAACAAAATGCTAGCAAACAGAATCCAAAAGCACATTAAAAGGATCATACACCCTGATCAAGTGCGGTTTGTCTCAGGAATGCAAGAATTCTTCAATATACGGAAATCAATGTGATAAAGCATATTAACAGATTGAAGGACCAAAACCATATGATCATATCAATAGATGCAGAAAAAGTTTTCAACAAAATGAACACGAATTTATGATAAAAACTCTCCAGAAAGTAGGCATAGAGGGAACGTACCTCAACATAATAAAGCCCATATACGACAAGCCCACAGAAACATCGTTCTCAATGGTGAGAAACTAACCATTTCCACTAAGATCAGGAACAAGACAAGGTTGCCCACTCTCACCACTCTTATTCAACATACTTTTGGATGCTTTAGCCATAGCAATAAGAGAAGAAAAAGAAATAAAAGGAATCCGAATCAGAAAAGAAGAAGTAAAGCTGTCACTGTTTGCAGATGACATGATACTATACATAGAGAATCCTAAAGATGCTACCAGAAAACTACTAGAGCTAATCAATGAATTTGTTAAAGTAACAGGATACACAGTTAATGCACAGAAATCTCTTGCATTTCTATACACTAACGATGAAAAATCTGAAAGTGAATTTAAGGAAACACCCCCATTTACCACTGCAACAAAAAGAATAAAATGTCTAGGAATAAACCTACCTAAGGAGACAAAAGACCTTTATGCAGAAAATTATAAGACACTGATGAAAGAAATTAAAGATGATACAAATAGATGGAGAGATGTACCATGTTCTTGGATTGGAAGAATCAACATTGTGAAAGTGACTCTACTACCCAAAGCAATCTACAGATTCAATGCAATCCGTATCAAACTACCACTGGCATTTTTCACAGAACTAGAACAAAAAATTTCACAATTTGTATGGAAACACAAAAGACCCCGAATAGCCAAAGCAATCTTGAGAACAAAATACGGAGCTGGAGGAATCAGGCTCCCTGACTTCAGACTATACTACAAAGTTACAGTAATCAGGACAGTATGGCAGTGGCACAGAAACAGAAATATAGAACAATGGAACAAGATAGAAAGCCCAGAGATAAACCCATGCACATATGGTCACCTTATCTTTGATAAAGGAGACAAGAATATACAGTGGAGAAAAGACAGCCTCTTCAATAAGTGGTGCTGGGAAAACTGGACAGATACATGTAAAAGTATGAAATCAGAACACTCCCTAACACCATACACACACAAAAAAACCT
Source organism: Lipotes vexillifer (assembly GCF_000442215.2). Classification (NCBI taxonomy): domain Eukaryota; kingdom Metazoa; phylum Chordata; class Mammalia; order Artiodactyla; family Lipotidae; genus Lipotes; species Lipotes vexillifer. The sequence continues at coordinate 4,974,651 of NW_006785406.1, read as the reverse complement.
CAAAATGGATTAAAGACCTTAATGTTAGGCCAGAAACTATCACTCTTAGAGGAAATCATAGGCAGAACACTCTATGACATAAATCACAGCAAGATCTTTTTTGACCCACCTCCTAGAGAAATGGAAATAAAAACAAAAATAAACAAATGGGACCTAATGAAACTTCAAAGCTTTTGCACAGCAAAGGAAACCATAAACCAGATGAAAAGACAACCCTCAGAATGGGAGAAAATATTTGCAAATGAAGCAACTGACAAAGGATTAATCTCCAAAATTTACAAGCAGCTCAATATCAAAAAAACAAACAGCCCAATCCAAAAATGGGCAGAAGACCTAAAAAGACATTTCTCCAAAGAAGAGATACAGTCTGCCAACAAACACATGAAAGAATGCTCAACATCATTAATCATTAGAAAAATGCAAATCATTAGTACAATGATATATCATCTCACTCCAGTCAGAATGGCCATCATCAAAATACCTAGAAACAATAAATGCTGGAGAGGGTGTGGACAAAAGGGAAACCTCTTGCACTGTTGATGGGAATGTAAATTGATACAGCCACTATGGAGAACAGTATGGAGGTTCCTTAAGAAACTAAAAATAGAACTGCCATACCACCCAGCAATCCCACTCCTGGGCATATACCCTGATAAATCCATAACTGAAAAAGAGTCATGTACCAAAATGTTCATTACAGCTCTATGTACAATAGCCAGGACATGGAAGCAACTGAAGTGTCCATCAACAGATGAATGGATAAAGAAGATGTGGCACATATATACAATGGAATATTATTCAGCCATAAAAAGAAATGAAATTGAGTTATTTGTAGTCAGTTGGATGGACCTAGAGTCTGTCATACAGAGTGAAGTAAGTCAGAAAGAGAAAAACAATTACCGTATGCTAACAAATGTATATGGAATGTAAGAAAAAAAACGGTCACGAAGAACGTAAGGGCATGATGGGAATAAAGACACAGACCTACTAGAGGATGGACTTGAGGATATGGGAAGGGTGAAGGGTAAGCTGTGACAAAGTGAGAGGGTGGCATGGGCATATATACACTACCAAACATAAAATAGATAGCTGGTGGGAAGCAGCCGCATAGCACAGGGAGGTCAGCTTGGTGCTTTGTGACCACCTAGTGGCGGGGTATAGGGAGGGTGGGAGGGAGGGAGATGCAAGAGGGAAGAAATATGGGAACATATTTTTATGTATAACTGATTCACTTTGTTATAAAGCAGAAACTAACATACCATTGTAAGGCAATTATACTCCAATAAAGATGTTAAAAAAGAAGTGGACTCCAACATTTAATTTTTTAATTTATGTTGCACTAGTCCCCCCATCTCTCACTGCTCTAAATCACTGCCAGCATCATGGCCTAGTTACCTGGTCCTTGGGATGGCTCTGCTCACATGTGCCTCACCAGCTCTGTGCCCTCCAGTCCCGTCATGAAAAGCATCCTTATGGTACGAGATTCCGGGAAGTAAGTGGTGGCAGCACTGGACTGTGGTCTGCGGTGTATCACTTGGATTTCAGTCCTGGGGGAAGAAATTAAGCAGCTAGCCTATCATCCTTTATCTCGTGTAACCAGGAGGACACTCCTGGGAGATAAAGAAAACAAGTGACCCAATGTAATCTCTTTATGAACATGCTGATAATCGGCCTGCTGATAAACTAATGAGACTGACTAGCAAGAGACACTCCATTTATGGAACGCTTTTAGCAAAACCGACCCTGGATTAGGATTGCTTATGGAAGACTAATTTAGAGTCTTTGAGTTATGAATCATGGCTCCCTGGAGGATTCCATTTAAGTCATAATGATCTGGGTAAAAATAGAGATGATTCATAACCTACAGTCTCCCTGTTGTGTAAGGTAACCCACACACCTCCTTGCCATGGGCTAAAGAGTACATGTCTGATGTAGGAAGGGAGGACCTGGGGAACCACACTCCAGATCCTGGACTTCTCCCTGCTTCACCTGTGCCTCTTAATTACATGTATCCTTAAAATGGTTAGTGAAACTTGATAGTGAGTAACAGAGAAACTCACACTAACCCAGAGAGTTGTTGGCATGGTCCAGCCTTGCTTTTTTGGTGAACAAGTTATTATTGAACCCTAAAAACAAGGGGCTAGAACCTCTTAACGATGTGTGTCAAATTCATTGGATTTTTAATTCACTAAGTAGTATCCATGTTCTAGAATCGAACTCAGATATTTCTCTGGCTATCATAACTTTCTTCTCTCTAAAAATGTAGAGGTAAAATGAGCACTAAACCTCCTTTAGAAAATAGGGATTCTGGCCCTAGCTCTGCTGCAAATGGACTGTGTGACCTTGGACAGAACCTTCAACCTCTCCGAACCTCAATTTTATCATCTGCACAATGGGGAGCGTTATCATACTACCTGCCCCATGGAGTTGCCGTGAGAATCAAATGAAAGATGTAGGAAAATGCTAAATAAACTGTACAAAATACAGTCATATTTCTACTACAGCAATCAATTTAAAGAAGCAGTACTCTCCAGTGCTTCTCCAGTACTATCTCTTCCAGTCTTTTACTAATACTGGCCTAAATATGTAGTAAAAAAGTCTGAATTCTCTTACTTATACTTACAGATCCCTGATTCATCTCTGTTTCTAAAAAATATTTTATTAAAGTATACTTTCCATGAATTGAAACACATAGATCTTAAACATACAGTTCAATCGATTTTGACAAATGCATACACCTATGTAACCCATACTTCCACCAAGATATAGAACATTTCCAACACTCATAAAGATCCCATGTAGCCCCTTCTAGTCCATCACACCCTTAAGAAACACCATTGTTCTGATTTCTACTGCAGTGTGTTAGTTTTGCCTGTTCTAGAACTTCATACTTTCTTGTGCTTGGCTTCTTTCATTCAGGATAATGTTTTTGAAAGTTAGCCACATTGTTGTGGATATAAGTAGCACATTCTTTTATATTTTTCTGTATAGGATTCCACTGTATGAATATAACATAATTTATTTATCCATGCTCCTGTCAATGGCCATTGGGTTGTTTCTAGTTTTTAGCTATCAAGAATGGGCTAAGGACAGTCTCATATAAGACTTTGTATAGACGCATATTTTCATTTCTTTTGGGTAAATACTTAAGAGTGGAATTGTTGAATCACAGTGTAGTTGCATGTTTAACTGTTTAAGAAACTGCCAAATGGTTTCCCAAAGTATGTGAGAATTCCAGTTTTTCCATTTCCTTGCTAACATTTGGTGTTGTCAAAGTTTTTTATTATAGTCATGGGTGTGTTGTGCTATCTCTAGTTCTTTTTTCGAGTTTTTGTGGGTTCTTAAACTCATGAAAGGGGGTTTCATGGAACCCTCTTGGGGTATGTTGATGAAGTTATATGCAAAAATGTATGCCTGCTTACATTTTCATAAGGATAGAATCTATATAAATTTCAGCTTTTTAAAGAAGCTCCTCATTCCCTCAAATGTTAACAATTATACAAACAGCAGTCTCTGAAGATGTGATTTTTTGTCAATCTAATAGGCTAGGCCATAATTAACCAGCAGCAATCAGCTATTTATGTTCTCACAGCTTAAAGATTTTGTTTCACTGTAATGTGCAGTTAAACATAACACAGATTCTTATTAGCTCTTAAAGTCTTAAAATACCATTTGGCCCAGATTTCTGAAATGTCCTCATGTATCCAGAGTCCTTTCGATAGTGAAAATTATGTCCTCTATCTCTGTGCTATTTATTAGGAAAGGAAATTTGCATTCCTGATTTGATTAAGGAAAAATTAGTCATGGAGACTTTCACAAGGAATGTCTTTTGGTCTACCTGAAACTTGAGCAAATAAAACAGGTAGGGATAATTGCCACAGACATTCAGCATGTTCTGTAAGTCCAATTTGTTATTGTGATTAGCTTCATCAATGTAGTCTTTTAGGAATTTGCTTTCTAGATTGTTGTTTATTTTCATGTGCATAATTTAGCTGAAGTTTTCAAAGCACCATTTGTGTGTGTGTAACTTAAAAAGGCAGTGAGCTTCAGAAGAGATAAAGTTTCCTTTTTGTAACCCCTTCACATTAACTTTTAGAATTCACACTGAATGAATTCAAGGATTAAAGAAAGAGTTGAGAAATGTTTGCTCATTCTGTAGATGTCCTGTTTATGCCCAGTTCAAAGCGTGCCATTAATTTGCAATGGTCATTTACAGTATAATAATAAAAGAGATGGCTTCTAGCATTTATCTTTGTAAATGCCTTTTGTTAGGAATTTAAGTTTGACTAAAAGTAACATAGAATTATCATGAGTTGACCAATCTTCATTGCATCTAATACATTGCTTGAGTATTCAAATAGTGACTTAAATAACAGTAGAATAGTACTTCATGCCAGACTATTGTACTCATAAAGACATTAGTTTAGTCTCACTGATGGCCATTTGATATGACAAGGGGAGAAATTGACCAGGAGAGAATATTCTGATATTCTTTTATTTTTTGGTAACAGATTTATTGAGATATAATTCACTTACCATACAGCTCGCCCATTTAAAGAGTACAATTCAATGGTTTTCAGTATATTCACAGGGCTGTGCAATCAACACTACAATCAATTTCAGAACTTTTTTTTTCATTAACAGTCACCTCCCTCCCCCATTTACCCTCAGCCTTGCCAGCCCTAGGTAGCCACGACTCTACTTTCTGTATCTACGGATTTTTATGGTTTTGCCTATTCTGGAATGTCACATGCATGAAATCATACAATATGTAGTATTTTGTGACTGTCTTCTTTTAATTAATATAATATTTTTGAGTTTCATCCATACTGTAACATGTATCCTTACTTCATTCCTTTTTATTGTTGGAGGATATTCCATTGTATATATACATCACATTTTATTTATCCATTCATCGATGGATGTTTGTATTGTTTCCACTTTTTGGCTATTCTGAATAATACTGCTATAAACATTTGCATACAACTTTTTGCATAGACATATGTTTTCAATTCTCTTGGTATGTACCTAGGAGTAGAATTGCTGGGTCATATGGGAAGTCTATGTTAGTCTTTTGAGAACCTGCTAAACTGTTTTCCAAAGCTGCTACACCATTTTACATTCCCAACAGCCACGTGTGAAGTGGTATCTCATTGTGGTTTTGAGTTGCATTTCCCTGGGCTAATAATGTTGAGCATCTTTTCATGTGCTTATTGGCCATTTATGTATCTTCTTTGGAGAAATAACTATTCAGATTCTTTACTCACTTTTTAACTGGGTTGTATTCTTATTATGAGTTCTAAGAGTTTTGATATGCTTTTGAGTAACAGCATGAAATGGAAAAATATGGGTATCTCTGAAAATGATAATAATATACATATTGATTGAGGTGCTTGGAATCACATAACATAAGAGCTGGAGGGCACCATAAAGATGCCCAAGGCAAAGCCCTCCAAGGAAACAAACTATTGTAAAGATTAAATGATTTCCTGAGAAGCAACAGCCAGGAGATTAAAGAATGGAGATTCAAACCCAAATGTTTATGCAGAATTTGCCACTCTAGCTGATGCATTTCATTGCTTGGAAATGCACAATTATGCTCTGTGCTGCCAAGAATTCTTAGATATTTGCTTGCCTCTTGTTCTTTAAAGATGAGTACACCATTTATATTTATTGCTGTGGATCATGCCAGGTTTCTGTTTAGGGCAGGACTAAAGGATAATGAGTTAGAGCAGTGCCTCTCAGACTTGAGCATGCATCAGAATTGCCTGGAGAGCTTGTGAAAACACAATTGTGTCCAACATACATAATATGCAGTATTATGTAAATACGTATTTAAAATAACGAGACATGATGCACAAGTGCCAGTGACAAAGGTTGAATAATGTATAGCACTTATTACATGACTCCAAATAAACATATATTGAGTGGAAATTGAAAAACATGGTTTTATGTGTAATCTTACAACCACGGTTCTGAAATGAGCATGTACCAGAATCACCTGGAGGGCTTATTAACACACATATTGCTCAGCCCCACCTCCCAAGTTGCAGATTTAGGAGACTGTGGAGGGACCCAATAATTTGCATTTCTAACAAGTTCCCAGGTGATGCTGATGCCTGGAGGTCCAGGGACCTCACTAAGAGAACCACTGTACTAGAGGAAAGGAAACATTTCAGTGTCTGGTTCAGGGATACTGTGGAGGATGGTAGGGCCAAATTATAATACAATGCCATAAACAAGTGAAAAATTTTCCAGATGTTCTTAATTTTAATCTTTTTCAGTGTATACTTTGAAATACATGACTTGCTTTTTCTTATGCTAGCTTGAAAGGGAGATTGTAACAAAAATGCCAGTTCTTTTGATTTCCGTAATCACAAATTGCAGAAATTTGTACCATCTAAACATTAGATATAATTACATATGTAATATATATATATGAAACATTATATATAATTGTATATACATGAAAACATTTGACAAGGATATTTGGCTTCACTTGTTACATAGAATGTTTGTCCTAAAACAAGACAGCAAGAAGATAATGTTATGATGCAGCTGGAAAGCTGATCAAATTTCTCTGAAAGAGCTAAGTCATGGCCAGGGTGCTTAGAGTACTTAACACTGATCCTTGTATACCATAGGTTCTCTGTAAATAGAGAGAATGGATGAATGCTTTATCTACCATGGGTTTTACTTTGGCTCAGTCATGATAACTTTCAACTTGAAGAACATGGCTGATAAATTTTATTTTATTTTATTTATTTATTTATTTATTTTTTGTTACTAACAATAGTTTATTTTATTTTATTTTATTTTTAACATCTTTATTGGGGTATAATTGCTTTACAATGGTGTGTTAGTTTCTGCTTTATAACAGAGTGAGTCAGTTATACATATATATATGTTCCCATATCTCTTCCCTCTTTGTCTCCCTCCCTCCCACCCTCCCTATCCCACCCCTCCAGACAGCCACAAAGAACCGAGCCGGTTTCCCTGTGCCATGCGGCTGCTTCCCACTGGCTATCTACCTTACGTTTGTTAGTATATATATGTCCATGTCTCTCTCTCGCCCTAACACACCTCACCCTTCCCCCTCCCCATATCCTCAAGTCTGTTCTCCAGTAGGTCTCTGTCTTTATTCCTGTTTTACCCCTAGGTTCTTCATAACATTTTTTTTTCTTAAATTCCATATATATGTGTTAGCATACGGTATTTGTCCTTCTCTTTCTGACTTACTTCACTCCGTATGACAGACTCTAGATCTATCCACCTCATTACAAATAGCTCAATTTCGTTTCTTTTTATGGCTGAGTAATATTCCATTGTATATATGTGCCACATCTTCTTTATCCATTCATCCGACGGCGGGCACTTAGGTTGTTTCCATCTCCGGGCTATTGTAAATAGAGCTGCAATGAACATTTTGGTACATGACTCTTTCTGAATTCTGGTTTCCTCAGGGTATATACCTAGTAGTGGGATTGCTGGGTCATATGGTAGTTCTATTTGTAGTTTTTTAAGGAACCTCCATACTGTTCTCCATAGTGGCTGAACCAATTCACATTCCCACCAGCAGTGCAAGAGTGTTCCCTTTTCTCCACACCCTCTCCAGCATTTATTGTTTCTAGATTTTTTGATGATGGCCATTCTGACTGGTGTGAGATGATATCTCATTGTAGTTTTGATTTGCATTTCTCTAATGATTAATGATGTTGAGCATTCTTTCATGTGTTTGTTGGCAGTCTGTATATCTTCTTTGGAGAAATGTCTATTTAGGTCTTCTGCCCATTTTTGGATTGGGTTGTTTATTTTTTTGTTATTGAGCTGCATGAGCTGCCTGTAAATTTTAGAGATTAATCCTTTGTCAGTTGATTCATTTGCAAATATTTTCTCCCATTCTGAGGGCTGTCTTTTGGTCTTGTTTATGGTTTCCTTTGCTGTGCAAAAGCTTTGAAGTTTCATTAGGTCCCATTTGTTTATTTTTGTTTTTATCTCCATTACTCTAGGAGATGGGTCAAGAAGGATCTTGCTGTGATTTATGTCATAGAGTGTTCTGCCTATGTTTTCCTCTAAGAGTTTGATAGTTTCTGGCCTTACATTTAGGTCTTTAATCCATTTTGAGCTTATTTTTGTGTATGGTGTTAGGGAGTGATCTAATCTCATACTTTTACATGTACCTATCCAATTTTCCCAGCACCACTTATTGAAGAGGCTGTCCTTTCTCCACTGTATATTCCTGCCACCTTTATCAAAGATAAGGTGACCATATGTGCATGGGTTTATCTCTGGGCTTTCTATCCTATTCCATTGATCTATCTTTCTGTTTTTGTGCCAGTACCATACTGTCTTGATTACTGTAGCTTTGTAGTATAGTCTGAAGTCAGGCAGCCTGATTCCTCCAGCTCCATTTTTTGTTCTCAAGATTGCTTTGGCTATTCGGGGTCTTTTGTGTTTCCATACAAATTGTGAAATTTTTTGTTCTAGTTCTGTGAAAAATGCCAGTGGTAGTTTGATAGGGATTGCATTGAATCTATAGATTGCTTTGGGAAGTAGAGTCATTTTCACAATGTTGATTCTTCCAATCCAAGAACATGGTATATCTCTCCATCTGTTTGTATCATCTTTAATTTCTTTCATCAGTGTCTTATAATTTTCTGCATACAGGTCTTTTGTCTCCTTAGGTAGGTTTATTCCTAGATATTTTATTCTTTTTGTTGCAATGGTAAATGGGAGTGTTTTCTTGATTTCACTTTCAGATTTTTCATCATTAGTATATAGGAATGCCAGAGATTTCTGTGCATTAATTTTGTATCCTGCTACTTTACCAAATTCATTGATTAGCTCTAGTAGTTTTCTGGTAGCATCTTTAGGATTCTCTATGTATAGTATCATGTCATCTGCAAACAGTGACAGCTTTACTTCTTCTTTTCCGATTTGGATTCCTTTTATTTCCTTTTCTTCTCTGATTGCTGTGGCTAAAACTTCCAAAACTATGTTGAATAAGAGTGGTGAGAGTGGGCAACCTTGTCTTGTTCCTGACCTTAGTGGAAATGCTTTCAGTTTTTCGCCATTGAGGATGATGTTGGCTGTGGGCTTGTCATATACGGCCTTTATTATATTGAGGAAAGTTCCCTCTACACCTACTTTCTGCAGGGTTTTTATCATAAATGGGTGTTGAATTTTGTCAAAAGCTTTCTCTGCATCTATTGAGATGATCATATGGTTTTTCTCCTTCAATTTGTTAATATGGTTAATCACATTGATAGATTTGCGTATATTGAAGAATCCTTGCATTCCTGGAATAAACCCCACTTGATCATGGTGTATGATCCTTTTAATGTGCTGTTGGATTCTGTTTGCTAGTATTTTGTTGAGGATTTTTGCATCTATGTTCATCAGTGATATTGGCCTGTAGTTTTCTTTCTTTGTGACATCCTTGTCTGGTTTTGGTATCAAGGTGATGGTGGCCTCGTAGAATGAGTTTGGGAGTGTTCCTCCCTCTGCTATATTTTGGAAGAGTTTGAGAAGAATAGGTGTTAGCTCTTCTCTAAATGTTTGATAGAATTCGCCTGTGAAGCCATCTGGTCCTGGGCTTTTGTTTGTTGGAAGATTTTTAATCACAGTTTCAATTTCAGTGTTTGTGATTGGTCTGTTCATATTTTCTATTTCTTCCTGATTCAGTCTTGGCAGTTTGTGCATTTCTAAGAATTTGTCCATTTCTTCCAGATTGTCCATTTTATTGGCATAGAGTTGCTTGTAGTAATCCCTCATGATTTTTTGTATTTCTGCAGTGTCAGTTGTTACTTCTCCTTTTTCATTTCTGATTCTATTGATTTGAGTCTTCTCCCTTATTTTCTTGATGAGTCTGGCTAATGGTTTATCAATTTTGTTAATCTTCTCAAAGAACCAGCTTTTAGTTTTATTGATCTTTGCTATTGTTTCCTTCATTTCTTTTTCATTTATTTCTGATCTGATTTTTATGATTTCTTTCCTTCTGCTAACTCTGGGGTTTTTTTGTTCTTCTTTCTCTAATTGCTTGAGGTGCAAGGTTAGGTTGTTTATTCGAGATGTTTCCTGCTTCTTAAGGTGGGCTTGTATTGCTATAAACTTCCCTCTTAGAACTGCTTTTGCTGCATCCCATAGGTTTTGGGTCGTTGTATCTCCATTGTCATTTGTTTCTAGGTATTTTTTAATTTCCTCTTTGATTTCTTCAGTGATCACTTCGTTACTAAGTAGTGTATTGTTTAGCCTCCATGTGTTTGTATTTTTTACTGCTCTTTTCCTATAATTGATATCTAATCTCATGGCGTTGTGGTCGGAAAAGATACTTGATATAATTTCAATTTTCTTAAATTTACCAAGGCTTGATTTGTGACCCAAGATATGATCTATCCTGGAGAATGTTCCATGAGCACTTGAGAAAAATGTGTATTCTGTTGTTTTTGGATGGAGTGTCCTATAAATATCAATTAAGTCCATCCTGTTTAATGTATCATTTAAAGCTTGTGTTTCCTTATTTATTTTCATTTTGGATGATCTGTCCATTGGTGAAAGTGGGGTGTTGAAGTCCCCTACTATGAATGTGTTACTGTCGATTTCCCCTTTTATGGCTGCTAGTTTTTGCCTTATGTATTGAGGTGCTCCTATGTTGGGTGCATAAATATTTACAATTGTTATATCTTCTTCTTGGATCGATCCCTTAATCATTATGTAGTGTCCTTCTTTGTCTCTTCTGATAGTCCTTATTTTAAAGTCTATTTTGTCTGATATGAGAATTGCTACTCCAGCTTTCTTTTGGTTTCCATTTGCATGGAATATCTTTTTCCATCCCCTTACTTTCAGTCTGTATGTGTCTCTAGGTCTGAAGTGGGTCTCTTGTAGACAGCATATATATGGGTCTTGTTTTTGTATCCATTCAGCCAATCTGTGTCTTTTGGTGGGAGCATTTAGTCCATTTACATTTAAGGTAATTATCGATATGTATGTTCCTATTCCCATTTTCTAAATTGTTTTGGGTTCGTTATTATAGGACTTTTCCTTCTCTTGTGTTTTTGTCTAGAGAAGTTCCTTTAGCATTTGTTGTAAAGCTGGTTTGGTGGTGCTGAACTCTCTCAGCTTTTGCTTGTCTGTAAAGGTTTTAATTTCTCCATCAAATCTGAATGAGATCCTTGCTGGGTAGAGTAATCTTGGTTGCAGGTTTTTCTCCTTCATCACTTTCAGTATGTCCTGCCACTCCCTTCTGGCTTGTAGAGTTTCTGCTGAGAGATCAGCTGTTAACCTTATGGGGATTCCCTTGTGTGTTATTTGTTGTTTTTCCCTTGCTGCTTTTAATATGCTTTCTTTGTATTTAGTTTTTGACAGTTTGATTAATATGTGTCTTGGCGTATTTCTCCTTGAATTTATCCTGTATGGGACTCTCTGTGCTTCCTGGACTTGATTAACGATTTCCTTTCCCATATTAGGGAAGTTTTCAACTATAATCTCTTCAAATATTTTCTCAGTCCCTTTCTTTTTCTCTTCTTCTTCTGGAACCCCTATAATTCGAATGTTGGTGCGTTTAATGTTGTCCCAGAGGTCTCTGAGACTGTCCTCAGTTCTTTTCATTCTTTTTTCTTTATTCTGCTCTGCAGTAGTTATTTCCACTATTTTATCTTCCAGGTCACTTATCCGTTCTTCTGCCTCATTTATTCTGCTATTGATCCCATCTAGAGTATTTTTCATTTCATTTATTGTGTTGTTCATCATTGTCTGTTTCATCTTTATTTCTTCTAGGTCCTTGTTAACTGCTTCTTGCATTTTGTCCATTCTATTTCCAAGATTTTGGATCATCTTTACTATCATTATTCTGAACTCTTTTTCAGGTAGACTGCCTATTTCCTCTTCATTTGTTAGGTCTGGTGGGTTTTTATCCTGCTCCTTCATCTGCTGTGTGTTTTTCTGTCTTCTCATTTTGCTTATCTTACTGTGATTGGGTTCACCTTTTTGCAGGCTGCAAGTTCGTAGCTCCCGTTGTTTTTGATGTCTGTCTCCAGTGGCTAAGGTTGGTTCAGTGCGTTGTGTAGGCTTCCTGGTGGAGGGGACTAGTGGCTGTGTTGTGGTGTATGAGGCTAGATCTTGTCTCTCTAGTGGGCAGGTCCACGTCTGGTGGTGTGTTTTGGGGTGTCTGTGGACTTATTATGATTTTAGGCAGCCTCTCTGCTAGTGGGTGGGGTTGTGTTCCTGTTTTGCTATATGGTTGGCATAGGTTGTCCAGCACTGTAGCTTGCTGGTCGTTGAGCGAAGCTGGGTGCTGGTGTTGAGATGGAGATCTCTGGGAGATTTTCGCCGTTTGATATTATGTGGGGTTCCTGGTGGAGGGGACTAGTGCCTGTGTTGTGGTGTATGAATGAGCCTAGATCTTGTCTCTCTAGTGGGCAGGTCCACGTCTGGTGGTGTGTTTTGGGGTGTCTGTGGACTTATTATGATTTTAGGCAGCCTCTCTGCTAGTGGGTGGGGTTGTGTTCCTGTCTTGCTATATGGTTGGCATAGGTTGTCTAGCACTGTAGCTTGCTGGTCGTTGAGCGAAGCTGGGTGCTGGTGTTGAGATGGAGATCTCTGGGAGATTTTCGCCGTTTGATATTATGTGGGGCTGTGAGGTCTCTTCTTGACGAGTGTTCTGAAGTTGGCTCTCCCACCTCAGAGGCAGAGTCCTGACTCCTGGCTGGAGCAGCAAGAGTCTTTCATCCACTTGGCTCAGAATAAAAGGGAGAGAAAGTATAGAGAATTAGTAGAAGTAGGAGGAAATAGGAAAGAAAGAAAGAAAGGAGGGAAGGAAGGAATGAGGGAAGGAAAAAAGAAAGAAAGAAGAAAAGAAAGGAAGAAGGAAAGAAAGAAGGCAAGAAGGAAAGAAAGGAGGGAGGGAGGGAGGAGGGAAGGAAGGAAGGAATGAGGGAAGGAAGGAAAAAATACAGAAAGAAAGAAGATACAGTAAAATAAAATAAAGTATAATAAAGTTATTGAATTAAAAAAATAATTATTTAGAGGAAAAAAAAAAGGGAAGGATAGAACCTTAGGACAAATGGTGGAAGCAAAGTTATAGAGACAAAATCTTACATAGAAGCATACACATATACCCTCACAAAAAGAGGTAAAGTGGAAAAAATCATAAAACTTGCTCTCCAAGTCCACCTCCTCAATTTGGGACGATTCGTTGTCTCAAAAAGGGAAGGAAGGAAGGAAAGATAGAAAGAAGGTAAAGTATAATAGAGTTCTTTAAATTAAAATTAATTATTAAGAAAAAAATTTAAAAAAAAATGGTCGGATAGAACGCTGGGACAAATGGTGGAAGCAAACCTATACAGACAAGATCTCACACAGAAGCATACACATACACATTCACAAAAAGAGGAAAAGGGGAAAAAATCATAGATCTTGCTCTAGAAGTCCGCCTCCTCAATTTGGGATGATTCGCTGTCTATTCATGTATTCCACAGAGGCAGGGTACATCAAATTGATTGTGTAGCTTTAATCCGCTGTTTCTGAGGCTGCTGGGAGAGATTTCCCTTTTTCTTCTTTGTTCTCACAGCTCACAGGGGCTCAGCTTTCTGTCTGGCCCTGCCTCTGCGTGTAGGTCGCTGGAGGGTCTCTGTTTTTTGCCCAGACAGGACGGGGTTAAAGGAGCCGCTGACTCGGGGGCTCTGGCGCACTCAGGCCGGGGGCAGGGAGGGGCACGGAGTGCGGGGCGGGCCTGCGGCGGCAGAAGTCGGCGTGACGTTGCAGCAGCCTGAGGCCCGCCGTGTGTTCTCCCTGAGAAATTGTCCCTGGATCCCGGGAACCTGGCAGTGGCGGGCTGCACAGGCTCCCCGGAAGAGGGGTGGGG
>NW_006785406.1:4934265-4960770 GCF_000442215.2 Lipotes vexillifer | reverse complement strand
GCCCGTCTCTGGGGTCCGAGCTTTTAGCCGCGGCTTGCGCCCGTCTCTGGGGTCCGAGCTTTCATGGCTGATAAATTTTAGCTATAATTTTCAGGCTTCCATGTCAAGATGAGAGGCATATGCATTTTACTGTCTTTCTGAATCCTTGTACATCTTTTTCTCCTGGGAGTTCTGAACCAGTATCTGAACTTAAACATTAGGCCTTAGGTGATCAAATATATTTAGAAACAAATGCCACACATCTGACACAAATTATGCTACTCAATGATTCCCGATTTCTAAGAGAATTCTAAGATGAAGCATTTGGAAGTTATCAAATGAATCAGCCTAGATAGAGTATGTTTTAAGTCTTTAGCATACTTATTGTTTTGGTTGGATCTAGTTTAAGAGGTAAGGAAATTTTTGTGTATAACCTCATTAAAGGAGTTAATCATAAAAAACAGTGGATCCAAGGTTGAATTATTTACATAAAACTTGGAAAAATCTCATGATGTAAGACACGAAGTCCATATTTCCAGAACCAGAATGCAAATTATTTTCCTGTTTACCATTTTCTAAAATGTTAGAATGTATAAATAACCAACTAGCTGATTGCCTGTCGGGGCAAGCACAGTAGAAAAGTGTAGAAAATAAAAGCTTTGGTGTCAGAGCTGTGTTTGTATTCTGACTTTGTTACTTCCAAGCTGTTTAACTATAGCGGAATTTGAGTTGTGTTGCTCGGATCCCTATTTGGGACTGAAGAGTTTATTTTCTCCTGCTGCTGCAAGTGCTATAGATTGCATCCAACTTGTTGTCATGGAGTATAAAATCCTGGCCCCCTCACCCCAACTTGTAACAACTCTTAAGGGCCATCACAGCTCTAGGGCTCCCCATGGGATCATTTGAGGCCTCACTGAGACTGCATCAAAGCCCATATCCTCCCTCTGTCCAACCCTGCTTCCTTCCCTTCTTCTCTAGATATTAATCATGAGGATACGCTCTATAAATTTGCTGAACACAAATCTCTGTCTCAGTGTCTGCTTCCTAGAAACCTAATGTGCAACAGTGATCTTTTGTAACTTATTTAACTTATTCAACCTTAAATTGCATGTAACAAAGCCTATCTCATTTAAACTTGTTATCCGAACTAAATTAAATAACGTTCTAGCACAATGTCAGATATGGGATAGATGCCCAATAATGTTAAGTTCTTTTCTGTTTTCCAGGTATATTTCCTTCCTCTACATAGCTAAGTCAGTTTTTCCCCAGACTACTCACCTTATGCAACTACACATAACTGGCAGAATCTAAGATTTGAGATTCTGTGAAAACTTTCAGTTGGTTTCCCCAACCTCAGGCAAAACAATTCCATTCTGGGACTAGTTATGAAGAAAGGGGGTCTACAGGATATTATCACATAGCTAAGTACACCAGACTATGGCTCCCAGTGGCTGCTCCTGTGTCAGGTTTCCTCTGACTGCCAAGAAAATGAATAGTAAACATTTTTAAAGTTAATGGCCTCATGTATGATTTAAATAGTCACCTTGAGAGAACATGACCTTGCTTTGGGAGCTAGGCTTTTTTTTTTTTTTTTTTAGATTTTACTCTTTTCTCCTCCAAAATACAACCCACCAAGAACATATTAAGTGCTTCACTATGCAAACTACTGGATCGTATGGTAGGTGAAGCCAATAGTGTTATATATATGGCATATATACAGCTCATTACAGCTGGAAAGTCTACAATCCACATGTTACAAAAAGGGTTTAACCCAGATGAGGGCTCTAGGAATGATTATGATTGTTCACTTTGACAAACATTTATTAAGAATAATTCTGTGTTAGGTTCTGAAGATGTAGAGATGAGTAAGACATGGTTCTCTGCCTCCAAAAAACTCATCTTCTATTCTTTCAAGTTGCTGGCTATATGGGATTATTTGTCCATAGGAAGGGGGATGAGAAATAGAAGGTCATGTTTTTTTAAACCATAATAGAAATCTATTTAACAGTGACAGTGTAGCTAATATAAATTGCTCATTATCCCCCAATATCCATTATATCCTTCCTTTTAATAACAAACCACTTCCCCACAATTTTAACTGGGCATATGTCCATCCAGATAGAGACATTTCCCAGCCTCTCTAACTGTTAGATGTGGCCACATAACTACATTCTGGCCAGTGAGGTATAAACAACCGTGATGTGTGTGGTCTCTGGGTGACACCTTAAAAAGGAAGCTCTTTCCCACCACTATCTCTGTCCTCCACACTGCTGGCTGGGAGATGACCCATCCACAAATGAGAGCTGTATATCGAGAATGTAGAGACACCTACCAGCCACTAATTCCGAATACTACATAAGAAACAGATTTCTGTCTTACTTAAGCCTCTATATTTTAGGTTCTTTTTAGCTTATGCCCTAATACATGTATTTTCTCATTTAATCCTTATAATTAACATGTGAGGTACCTGTTGATATCCCCATTTAAAGATGAAGAAACTGATTCAGAGATTAATTTGCTCAAGCAAGTAGGAAAACTGCAAGTGAAGTCCAGATAATCTATATTCAAGTCTAATTCTTTTCTCCAAATGGATTCTTTTCAGGAGAAACAAACAAACATACATTTTCTAGTCCAGAAAGTAAAAGGTCAAGGAGACATAACCAAAAGTTCATAAAATCAAGTAAAGAGAGTTTGAATGGGTCTTGTTCATCAAATCTTATCTATTAGAGCTGGGGGGCTTCTTTGAAGGCTGAAACCAGAAGAGTTAAAGTTAATAAAAAGAGGAACTATTCTATTTTGCATAGAAAGTCAACTAAGAGAAATCACTACCCCAAGAAGAAGTGAAGACAAAGAATAAATTGGATGAAGGTGAATTAGGCCATTCATTCACAGTAGACTCAGATTAGGGAAGTTTTGTTGGCGTTTGGGTACATCCTTAACTTGTAGGTTTAAGTTTTAAAGAAGAGCTCTGCCTTGCCCATGAAGTTCCCCTTGGGGCCTCTCTTTGCCAGAAATCTTAGATGGCCTGGCTGACATGGCATGGCATTCCTTAAATTCTCATGCTGGTGCTAGCACAGCACACCAAGCTGTGAGCAGCTATGCTGCCAACAACTTCAACGAGGAAGAAGCAGACCATATGCTAAGATGTGAGCTCTGTAACTGTCCTTAACTTCACAGTGATGTGCTTAATAACCATATTTCAAAATTATGTCACAGTTTGGGTTTTGGAAGAACATCAGTTCATCCTGTATCCACAACCAGAAGACTTCAGATTGTCTTTGAGTTGGTTGCTCTTGAAATTTTTCTTATGTGAGGACCCTCAGAATGAAAGTGACACAAGTTGTTCTTTATCTTTGAGAAGGGCCGTGCTCCCCACATGGGGTCTCAAGTTGTCTGCCTCCTTTCCTTTTCTTCTAACAAGTGTGCATTGGTGCAAGATACCACACTTCCTCCCCACTCCAGCCCTGCCCTCCCTTTTCCTGTTACCCTGCTTCTTTCTATTTATGATAGAGGAAGGATGTCCCTCCTTTCAAACATCAAAGCCCAGACCACTTGCCTTCCTTATTTTGCTGGACTATTGCTCCATCAACTATCCCTCTTAATTGACTCCCCAGCCTTTCCATCTGGTGATCCCTGTCCTTTCTTCACACACACAGACACACACAGACACAGACACAGACACACACACACACCCTTGTGGTGGGTTTGTGATGTGTTAACTTGGTTAAGCTGAACTTCATTTCCCAGAATTCTCCTCCCTGTACATTTTTAGTTATCTGGGCCAAAGTGAGATTCTTGTGGGAGATTGGGTGGGTGGAAATGAAGCAGCAGCCATTTTGTAGCTTGCACACGTTGCCACTTATCAGTTGCCGTGGTTGCCGTGGTTGCCGTGAGGCAGCAGCCTGGTCTGCAACTGCCCTACTTTCCCCTGGACCCTCCTTCCGTGCTCCCATTCCTAGGCCAGGTGTATGAATTTAACTCCATTAGGAAGGTTCCAACTTCTGAAGTTGTGAAGTTGGGACAACACCACACCACTCAGAGGCAGCGAGAAACGACATGGGTCTCAGTCCATCCTTGTGGGGCTCCAGCTCATGTTTGTGGGCTCTGGCCTGCTCTTGATCTCCTCCACTTTCCATCCATCTTCCCTTCTATTTACCCTGTGGACTTCATGCTTCAGCTCCAGACGCAAAGACAGCCTCACAGAGACTGCTTGTTCAGCTCCCATAATTCCGTAAGGTCAAATCCCCATAACAAATCCCTGTGTGTGTGAGTGTGTGCACACACACATCTCCTAGTGGTTGGCTGTTACTGATACACACCTCTTGACATTTTTACCTAACACCCTCAAATTATATACTGCCCACATTCTTCCTTTATTATCTCAACAGTCTCTAGAATGTAGTTTATAGTCAGTATCTTACTGCAACATATTCAAGTGTTTCTCAAAGTGACTGGTCAGAACCCTTGTTAAAAATGCAGATTCTGAGGTCCCCCACCTCCAGACTGATTGAACCAGGATATGCATTTTGAATAAGGTCTCCCCAGATTGTGATGCACAGTAAAGTTCAAGCACAGTAAAGTACTTGACACCCTGTAAGCCGGACCATCTTCCCTCACCTTCTTCTGTACCTTCTATATTCCACTTGAAGCTGCTGTGTTGAATGGCATGGGTGGCTTTCTTACTTGTCTATTCTCTGGCTTTTGTCCTCAGGAACAGCTGAGATTATTGAAAATCTTTTCTTTTTATTCTTTATGTCCTCATGGGTATATGTCCCAATGGGTGTCCCCTAAAATTTTCTGATCTGCTCCAGTTACTAGGCACTTAGGACTCTATCCTAACTCTCCTCCTAACTCCCACTCCTTTTCGTTTTCTTAGCTAGCATTTCCCAATGTAATATCTCAATTCAACTAAGAAATGTACTGAAAAATTACTGTGTGCCCTGCACTGTGCTGGGCCCTGGGAATAATCCTTACACTTAAGGAGCTCACAGTCTAATGGTCTGAGAGATGATTACAATTAAATCATCAACTGTAATTTAGGGTAATAAGTGCTTCCAGGGTGAGTAGTGGGTGATAAGTTAGATGTAAGAGGCCAGGGCAATATGCCTAGAGGAAGACTTAAAGAGTTGTCACTCCAGCCAGGTACAGAATTGAATGAGGATGTTCCAGCAAAGAAAAGAGCCTGTCCAAAATGTAGGAGGTGTGAGGGATCAAGGTACATTCTGGGATCTGTAAATAATTTGTTGAGGGAATGGCTAAGATGAAGCTGACCAGGTAAGTTAAGGGTGCTCTTGAAGAGCCTTAACCACCTTGTTAAGAGGTTGGTCTTTATTCTAAGATGGCATTAAGGAGTTTTAAGCAGCAGAGAAAAAGGGTGACAGATTTATGTTTTGGAAATACTCTCCCAGTAGTGGTGATAAAGGTGGCACTCCCAGAGCCAGGGGAACCAATTAAGAGGCCCTTGCAAAAACTTGGGGTAAGGAATGGTGAGCCCCTTGAGACAAGCCTGGTCAGGGTGGTGGAAGATGAAGAGAGATATCTGGGAGGTGGGATTGATAGAACTCAGTGGCTGATTTGATGTGGGGCAGCTGGGGTGTGGGGGGGGGGTTTGGAGTGAAAGAGAAAGAGGAGCCTAAGATATGGTGTAGATTTCTGGGTTGGGGACTCATGGAGGAAAAACAGGTTGGGGTGGGTGTGGCAGGACAGGGACGAGGAATGAAGAGTTTAGTTCTGGGTCTGCCCAAGTGATATCCAGTAGACAGGTGAACACAGGGATAAGCAGGCCTGCTCAGGAGGGCTGGGCCTTGCTGACCATACTGACTGTTTTTTTTGGGTGCCCCCAGCCACGCATGCTTGATTGAGATTTTTTTATTTTATTTTATTTATTTATTTTTTTAAACATCTTTATTGGGGTATAATTGCTTTACAAAGGTTGTTAGTTTCTGCTTTATAACAGAGTGAATCAGTTATACATATACATATGTTCCCATATCTCTTCCCTCTTTGTCTCCCTCCCTCCCACCCTCCCTATCCCACCCCTCCAGACAGCCACCAAGAACCGAGCCGGTTTCCCTGTGCCATGCGGCTGCTTCCCACTGGCTATCTACCTTACGTTTGTTAGTATATATATGTCCATGTCTCTCTCTCGCCCTATCACACCTCACCCTTCCCCCTCCCCATATCCTCAAGTCTGTTCTCCAGTAGGTCTCTGTCTTTATTCCTGTTTTACCCCTAGGTTCTTCATAACATTTTTTTTTCTTAAATTCCATATATATGTGTTAGCATACGGTATTTGTCCTTCTCTTTCTGACTTACTTCACTCTGTATGACAGACTCTAGATCTATCCACCTCATTACAAATAGCTCAATTTCGTTTCTTTTTATGGCTGAGTAATATTCCATTGTATATATGTGCCACATCTTCTTTATCCATTCATCCGACGGCGGGCACTTAGGTTGTTTCCATCTCCGGGCTATTGTAAATAGAGCTGCAATGAACATTTTGGTACATGACTCTTTCTGAATTCTGGTTTCCTCAGGGTATATACCTAGTAGTGGGATTGCTGGGTCATATGGTAGTTCTATTTGTAGTTTTTTAAGGAACCTCCATACTGTTCTCCATAGTGGCTGAACCAATTCACATTCCCACCAGCAGTGCAAGAGTGTTCCCTTTTCTCCACACCCTCTCCAGCATTTATTGTTTCTAGATTTTTTGATGATGGCCATTCTGACTGGTGTGAGATGATATCTCATTGTAGTTTTGATTTGCATTTCTCTAATGATTAATGATGTTGAGCATTCTTTCATGTGTTTGTTGGCAGTCTGTATATCTTCTTTGGAGAAATGTCTATTTAGGTCTTCTGCCCATTTTTGGATTGGGTTGTTTATTTTTTTGTTATTGAGCTGCATGAGCTGCCTGTAAATTTTAGAGATTAATCCTTTGTCAGTTGATTCATTTGCAAATATTTTCTCCCATTCTGAGGGCTGTCTTTTGGTCTTGTTTATGGTTTCCTTTGCTGTGCAAAAGCTTTGAAGTTTCATTAGGTCCCATTTGTTTATTTTTGTTTTTATCTCCATTACTCTAGGAGATGGGTCAAGAAGGATCTTGCTGTGATTTATGTCATAGAGTGTTCTGCCTATGTTTTCCTCTAAGAGTTTGATAGTTTCTGGCCTTACATTTAGGTCTTTAATCCATTTTGAGCTTATTTTTGTGTATGGTGTTAGGGAGTGATCTAATCTCATACTTTTACATGTACCTATCCAATTTTCCCAGCACCACTTATTGAAGAGGCTGTCCTTTCTCCACTGTATATTCCTGCCACCTTTATCAAAGATAAGGTGACCATATGTGCATGGGTTTATCTCTGGGCTTTCTATCCTATTCCATTGATCTATCTTTCTGTTTTTGTGCCAGTACCATACTGTCTTGATTACTGTAGCTTTGTAGTATAGTCTGAAGTCAGGCAGCCTGATTCCTCCAGCTCCATTTTTTGTTCTCAAGATTGCTTTGGCTATTCGGGGTCTTTTGTGTTTCCATACAAATTGTGAAATTTTTTGTTCTAGTTCTGTGAAAAATGCCAGTGGTAGTTTGATAGGGATTGCATTGAATCTATAGATTGCTTTGGGAAGTAGAGTCATTTTCACAATGTTGATTCTTCCAATCCAAGAACATGGTATATCTCTCCATCTGTTTGTATCATCTTTAATTTCTTTCATCAGTGTCTTATAATTTTCTGCATACAGGTCTTTTGTCTCCTTAGGTAGGTTTATTCCTAGATATTTTATTCTTTTTGTTGCAATGGTAAATGGGAGTGTTTTCTTGATTTCACTTTCAGATTTTTCATCATTAGTATATAGGAATGCCAGAGATTTCTGTGCATTAATTTTGTATCCTGCTACTTTACCAAATTCATTGATTAGCTCTAGTAGTTTTCTGGTAGCATCTTTAGGATTCTCTATGTATAGTATCATGTCATCTGCAAACAGTGACAGCTTTACTTCTTCTTTTCCGATTTGGATTCCTTTTATTTCCTTTTCTTCTCTGATTGCTGTGGCTAAAACTTCCAAAACTATGTTGAATAAGAGTGGTGAGAGTGGGCAACCTTGTCTTGTTCCTGACCTTAGTGGAAATGCTTTCAGTTTTTCGCCATTGAGGATGATGTTGGCTGTGGGCTTGTCATATACGGCCTTTATTATATTGAGGAAAGTTCCCTCTACACCTACTTTCTGCAGGGTTTTTATCATAAATGGGTGTTGAATTTTGTCAAAAGCTTTCTCTGCATCTATTGAGATGATCATATGGTTTTTCTCCTTCAATTTGTTAATATGGTTAATCACATTGATAGATTTGCGTATATTGAAGAATCCTTGCATTCCTGGAATAAACCCCACTTGATCATGGTGTATGATCCTTTTAATGTGCTGTTGGATTCTGTTTGCTAGTATTTTGTTGAGGATTTTTGCATCTATGTTCATCAGTGATATTGGCCTGTAGTTTTCTTTCTTTGTGACATCCTTGTCTGGTTTTGGTATCAAGGTGATGGTGGCCTCGTAGAATGAGTTTGGGAGTGTTCCTCCCTCTGCTATATTTTGGAAGAGTTTGAGAAGAATAGGTGTTAGCTCTTCTCTAAATGTTTGATAGAATTCGCCTGTGAAGCCATCTGGTCCTGGGCTTTTGTTTGTTGGAAGATTTTTAATCACAGTTTCAATTTCAGTGTTTGTGATTGGTCTGTTCATATTTTCTATTTCTTCCTGATTCAGTCTTGGCAGTTTGTGCATTTCTAAGAATTTGTCCATTTCTTCCAGATTGTCCATTTTATTGGCATAGAGTTGCTTGTAGTAATCCCTCATGATTTTTTGTATTTCTGCAGTGTCAGTTGTTACTTCTCCTTTTTCATTTCTGATTCTATTGATTTGAGTCTTCTCCCTTATTTTCTTGATGAGTCTGGCTAATGGTTTATCAATTTTGTTAATCTTCTCAAAGAACCAGCTTTTAGTTTTATTGATCTTTGCTATTGTTTCCTTCATTTCTTTTTCATTTATTTCTGATCTGATTTTTATGATTTCTTTCCTTCTGCTAACTCTGGGGTTTTTTTGTTCTTCTTTCTCTAATTGCTTGAGGTGCAAGGTTAGGTTGTTTATTCGAGATGTTTCCTGCTTCTTAAGGTGGGCTTGTATTGCTATAAACTTCCCTCTTAGAACTGCTTTTGCTGCATCCCATAGGTTTTGGGTCGTTGTATCTCCATTGTCATTTGTTTCTAGGTATTTTTTAATTTCCTCTTTGATTTCTTCAGTGATCACTTCGTTACTAAGTAGTGTATTGTTTAGCCTCCATGTGTTTGTATTTTTTACTGCTCTTTTCCTATAATTGATATCTAATCTCATGGCGTTGTGGTCGGAAAAGATACTTGATATAATTTCAATTTTCTTAAATTTACCAAGGCTTGATTTGTGACCCAAGATATGATCTATCCTGGAGAATGTTCCATGAGCACTTGAGAAAAATGTGTATTCTGTTGTTTTTGGATGGAGTGTCCTATAAATATCAATTAAGTCCATCCTGTTTAATGTATCATTTAAAGCTTGTGTTTCCTTATTTATTTTCATTTTGGATGATCTGTCCATTGGTGAAAGTGGGGTGTTGAAGTCCCCTACTATGAATGTGTTACTGTCGATTTCCCCTTTTATGGCTGCTAGTTTTTGCCTTATGTATTGAGGTGCTCCTATGTTGGGTGCATAAATATTTACAATTGTTATATCTTCTTCTTGGATCGATCCCTTAATCATTATGTAGTGTCCTTCTTTGTCTCTTCTGATAGTCCTTATTTTAAAGTCTATTTTGTCTGATATGAGAATTGCTACTCCAGCTTTCTTTTGGTTTCCATTTGCATGGAATATCTTTTTCCATCCCCTTACTTTCAGTCTGTATGTGTCTCTAGGTCTGAAGTGGGTCTCTTGTAGACAGCATATATATGGGTCTTGTTTTTGTATCCATTCAGCCAATCTGTGTCTTTTGGTGGGAGCATTTAGTCCATTTACATTTAAGGTAATTATCGATATGTATGTTCCTATTCCCATTTTCTAAATTGTTTTGGGTTCGTTATTATAGGACTTTTCCTTCTCTTGTGTTTTTGTCTAGAGAAGTTCCTTTAGCATTTGTTGTAAAGCTGGTTTGGTGGTGCTGAACTCTCTCAGCTTTTGCTTGTCTGTAAAGGTTTTAATTTCTCCATCAAATCTGAATGAGATCCTTGCTGGGTAGAGTAATCTTGGTTGCAGGTTTTTCTCCTTCATCACTTTCAGTATGTCCTGCCACTCCCTTCTGGCTTGTAGAGTTTCTGCTGAGAGATCAGCTGTTAACCTTATGGGGATTCCCTTGTGTGTTATTTGTTGTTTTTCCCTTGCTGCTTTTAATATGCTTTCTTTGTATTTAGTTTTTGACAGTTTGATTAATATGTGTCTTGGCGTATTTCTCCTTGAATTTATCCTGTATGGGACTCTCTGTGCTTCCTGGACTTGATTAACGATTTCCTTTCCCATATTAGGGAAGTTTTCAACTATAATCTCTTCAAATATTTTCTCAGTCCCCTGTGTTGTGGTGTATGAGGCTAGGTCTTGTCTCTCTAGTGGGCAGGTCCATGTCTGGTGGTGTGTTTTGGGGTGTCTGTGGACTTATTATGATTTTAGGCAGCCTCTCTGCTAGTGGGTGGGGTTGTGTTCCTGTTTTGCTATATGGTTGGCATAGGTTGTCCAGCACTGTAGCTTGCTGGTCGTTGAGCGAAGCTGGGTGCTGGTGTTGAGATGGAGATCTCTGGGAGATTTTCGCCGTTTGATATTATGTGGGGCTGGGAGGTCTCTTCTTGACGAGTGTTCTGAAGTTGGCTCTCCCACCTCAGAGGCAGAGTCCTGACTCCTGGCTGGAGCAGCAAGAGCCTTTCATCCACTCGGCTCAGAATAAAAGGGAGAGAAAGTAGAGAGAATTAGTAGAAGTAGGAGGAAATAGGAAAGAAAGAAAGCAAGAAAGAAAGGAGGGAAGGAAGGAGGGAGGGAAGGAAGAAAGAAAGAAAGGACAAAAGAAAGGAAGAAGGAAAGAAGGGAAGGAGGGAAGGAGGGAGGGAGGGAGGAGGTAAGGAAGGAAGGAATGAGGGAAGGAAGGAAAAAATACAGAAGGAAAGAAGATACAGTAAAATAAAATAAAGTATAATAAAGTTATTGAAGTAAAATAATTATTTAGAGGAAAAAAAAAAAGGGTGGACGGATAGAACCTTAGGACTAATGGTGGAAGCAAAGTTATAGAGACAAAATCTTACATAGAAGCATACACATATACCCTCACAAAAAGAGGTAAAGGGGAAAAAATCATAAAACTTGCTCTCCAAGTCCACCTCCTCAATTTGGGATGATTTGTTGTCTAAAAGAGGGAAGGAAGGAAGGAAAGATAGAAAGAAGGTAAAGTATAATAGAGTTCTTTAAATTAAAATTAATTATTAAGAAAAAAATTAAAAACAAACAAACAAACAAAAACAATGGACGGATAGAACGCTAGGACAAATGGTGGAAGCAAACCTATACAGACAAGATCTCACACAGAAGCATACACATACACATTCACAAAAAGAGGAAAAGGGGAAAAAATCATAGATCTTGCTCTAGAAGTCCGCCTCCTCAATTTGGGATGATTCGCTGTCTATTCATGTATTCCACAGAGGCAGGGTACATCAAATTGATTGTGTAGCTTTAATCCGCTGTTTCTGAGGCTGCTGGGAGAGATTTCCCTTTTTCTTCTTTGTTCTCACAGCTCACAGGGGCTCAGCTTTCGACTTGGCCCTGCCTCTGCGTGTAGGTCACTGGAGGGCGTCTGTTTTTTGCTCAGACAGGACGGGGTTAAAGGAGCCGCTGACTCGGGGGCTCTGGCGCTCTCAGGCCGGGGGCTGCCCGTTTCTGGAGTTCCTTTAGGCAGCGCTCTTAAAACCCCTCTCCTCGCGCACCAGGAAACACAGAGGCAAGAAAAAGTCTCTTGCCTCCTCAGCAGGTGCAGACTTTCCCCCGGACTCCCTCCCGGCTAGCCGTGGCGCACTAACCCCTTCGGGCTATGTTCAAGTCGCCAACCCCAGTCCTCTCCCTGAGCTCCGACCTTGATTGAGATTTTATTGGAGTAATGGCTACCCAACACAGTGAAACAACCTAACAACTGAAATAACTTATTTTTTTTCCAGAACCCACAGACTTTATTTATTTATTTATTTATTTAACATGAACTAACTTATTAATCCTATCCACCTATAAACTCTTTAACTCAATACCCTCTGCCCCACCCTCTTCCCTGCTCTCCCAACAACACTGAAGGGGAAGTTGTGGGAGACTGAATAACGTCCCTCAAAGATGTCCATGTCCTAATCCCAGGAACTTGTGAGTATGCCACCCACGTGGCCAAAGGGTCATCGCAGATGTGGTTAAAGTAAGCATCTTGAGATGGGGAGACTATCCTGGATTATGTGGGTGGCCCAGTATAATCACAACGGTCCTTATAAGGAAGACGGTGGGAAGGACAGAGTCAGAGGAGATGTGATGAGGGAAGTAGTGGTCAAGGTGATGCAGGGCCATTAGGCAAGGAATGCAAGTGGCCTCTTGAAGCTGGAAAAGACAAGGAAATGGATTTTCCCCCAGCTTCCAGAAAGAAGCAGATCTGCCTACACCTAGACTTCAGGCCAATGAGACTGAATTTGGACTTCTGACCCCCAGAACTGAAAGATAATAAATTTTGTTGTTTTATGTCACTAAATTTGTGGTAATCTGTTACATCAGCAATAGGAAACTAATACAGAAATGTATCAAGAATCAAAGCTGGAGGGACACCCAATGGCCTTAGATGTTGCCATGACTGAAACCTCAAACCTGCCTCATAAGGGCTGGGTTACATCACTCCAAAAGGCCCCAGCATCTAAGTTCATTATTTCTTGGTTAGATACTAGTAACCCATACAAGATCTAAGCAATTACGCTTTATTATCATTTCTTTTGCTAAACCAGTGGTTACCAGATATTAGTGTGCCTTAAAATCACCTGGAGGGTGATTTCTAGGCCCACCCTCAAGGTAGGGTTCATGTAGGGCCTGAGAATTTGCATTTCTAACAAGCTCCTCACTGATGTTATTTGTCGGGGGATCACAACTTCGAGAACTACTCTAATATCTATACTAATCTCTTTTGCTCACTCTAAGATGTGTTGTACAGATCTTCTCTCCCTTCTTTATTACACTGTCAGTTCTTTTCTGTGTATCCTCAGAGTTTAGCAATGTGCCTGACTAAGTAGACATTTCATGAATGTCTGCTGATTCCCTGCCCTATCCCACTTATATTCCCTAAAAGTTAGGGACCAAACTCCTTTCAACAAAACATTCTGTTGCACAAAGCATTCTTTAAGATACAAAACTGTTTACAACCCCAGCAAATTTCATTGAGATATGAGCAGTCAGACACTATTTACAATTAATTGTGCATGGTCTGCTCTCTGGCATTTTTATATGTCTGAAAAACTAAGCTAATTATCTTTTGGTTGTTGGCAACTTCTCAATAAGAGAAGTCAAGTGTAATACTATCACGAGGCAGTTGGTGACATAGAGAAGAAAGAAATTATATTAGAAGAATAAACATTTTCTCCCCTGGGGGTAGGAAAGGGGGTGAGGAGAAGAAAACCACATTAGTAGTTTAAAATGCTCTTTTCTCATGAGAGCATTCAGGAACAACAATGTTGGTTTTTACCAGTTAACACTGAATTCCTAGAGACGATGCAGTTCTGTTTCAATGCAGCCTTTCCCTGACAGCTCGAAGCTTGGCTTTGCCCCAGAACCACTTTCTAGCCTGATGTGACTCTCCAGTTGAGCTCTAAAGAGAAGAGGATCTCAAAGTAGGTTTTTAATATTTCATAATGTTTTTAGAATTGTTGTGTTAAGGTGTCTAGAGGCCTCTGTGTATTGGATTCTTCAAACAATATTCTTTCTAGTTAGTTGGGCTGAAAAATATAACCAGACATTAGACATATTAGAATGACATATTAGACATATTAGAATATGATATTCTATAAGGATAGAAAGTATAATTACAATTTTCTTTTGTTACTCTAAGTTGGATGAAATCCATATTGATTTATCTTTTAGAATAAGGCAGCATGGTTATAAGGCACTCACTTTATAGTAAGACAGCTAGGGGAGAGAGATTTATTAATTCTAGCATCTATTATACTTTTTTTTTTTTTTTTGCGGTATGCGGGCCTCTCATTGTTGTGGCCTCTCCCATTACGGAGCACAGGCTCCGGACATGCAGGCTCAGTGACCATGGCTCACGGGCCCAGCCACTCCACGGCATGTGGGATCTTCCCGGACCGGGGCACGAATCCGCATCCCCTTCATCGGCAGGCGGACTCTCAACCACTGCGCCACCAGGGAAACCCTATTATACTTTTATTTAAATAGGATTGATATATTTTGGAAGCATTCAGTACTGGTACAGAGGTGGCAAATACATGACTGACCAGACTACATCTACATGACTTTGCCCCACTGAACCCAAATGCATCTTCAGAATCCTTCTCAACATGTTAGATGATACAGGTAGAAGCCTGGCTCTGGAGTCAAGACAGAGCTAGGTTTGAATATATGCTACTGTAGTTACTAAAGACATGGCCTTGGACAAGGTACTAATCTCTAGGCACTAGTGTTAGTAAACAGTGGTAATGATTATAGCTATCTTACTAAAGTTCTAGTGAGCTGAAATGAGAGAATGTAACACATTCCTTAGCACAGGGCCTGGCACAAAGAGATCCATAATATTAGCTATTCTTCCTCTTATTATTATTATTATCCTTAGCTAATAAGAATGGGCAAAGGGTGAAATTATTTGAGTGCCACCCTCCTCCATAGTGTTTAGATCATGTCCGGGTAGAGGCCTTATTTGTTAGATTTCCAAGTTGCTTACCTAATTGGGCTCTATCCCTCTTGCATGACAGCACAACTGAGTGAACACACAGTCACCTACCCAATTGGGCTACAACCTTCTGATTCCAAGCCCAGCTCTCCCTGCAGCCTCCACCTCCTCCAAACCACCCTGCTCAAATTATGGTGGTGCAGACAGGAGAAGCTGCTGTTACTATCATTTTCCATATCCTCTCAACCCTTAGAGTGCCCAGCTGAGAACTGTAGCGTACCACTTATTCCTGCTCCCATCTCTCACTAGAGTTTAAAGATATTTAATGCAAGAGCTCCATTCTATTCAGCTTCCCAAGCATATCTTAAACTCATCCAATTCTCTCCACATACATGCTGCCACCCCTCTAATTCAACTCACCATTAATCTCTTGCCTAGATTGCTGAAATAGCCTCCTACATTGGCTCTTTCCTTCCTCTTTTACTTCCCTCCCAACCAGTCTCCATCTTGGCCAGTTTGATATTTTAAAAGTGCAGTCCTGAACATGATCCCTCCTTAAAATTTTTCAACACCTTCCCAGGCTCTTGTAATAAAATGCAAAATCAAGAGCCAAGTCTACATGGGGCAATATGAATTTGCCTCTGCCTATTTCTCCATCCCCATATCATACTCTTTTCTCTGTGTCACAGCTATACTGTCATATTTCAGATCCTCACATAAGCCAACCTCTTTCCTTTCTCGGGGCCTTTGCACATTTTTTTCCTTTTTCCTGGAATGCTATTCCCTTGGCTGTTAACCTGATTCGCTGTGATTCCCCCTTTAGGTTTTGGTTCAACTGTTCCTTCTTCAGAGAAGTCTTCACTCATTCCCCCTCCCTAATATAAGTTATATCCTCACCTATTATTATCTCCAGATTATTTGTAATTTTCTTCCATAGAGCTCAGCATATAACTCTACACTTGCTTGTTGCATATTTCTTTCCCCTTCTACACTGTGATGCTTGTGTGCTTAATAATTCTCCTAGCTCAGGGAAAATCTTAAGCAGGCTCTGTTTAGCTTCACAAGTAAAAGAGCAGGACCTTTCCCTTTCTCATCATCATACCACATGGTAGATTGTGAGGGCCCCACCTTCTTTGAGGGGAGGGTACTTACCATGTCCTGGTATTTTGCAATGAGGTGCCTGTCCTCATGGACTAACTTGGGTAAGGAGTGAACTAAGTACAGGGATAGGAAAGTGTTACTTGAGCTGGGGGCATTGCTTGGAATATTTGTCAGAGTAGGCTAAAATTTCTGTAACAAACTTCAACATTTTAGTGGCTTAACAAGAAAAATTAACTTCGGTTCACATAACACAGATGTTTCTGGTCAGAGTGGGACCAGAAACCCAGGGACTTTTCCAAGAAGGGACTTAGGGACACAGGCTCCTTCCACCTTTTGGCTCTGCCATTTCCTATGGCCTTGTAACCTGTCATTTATACCTGGCCGAACAGGAAAGAGGGAGCATGGGGATTGCATTGGAAGTATTTATGGACAAGATAGGAAATGATGTATATCACTTCTTCTCACAGACCATTGGCCAGAACTCCCTGCTTCATGATATGACTTCATCTTTTTGCAAGGGAGGCTGGGAAATAGAGCATAACTGTGTGCCCAGGAAGAAGAGGCGGGCACAGAGTTTGGATGCCTGGGGAAAGGATAGTTTGTATGGACCCAGTGTGGGTGGTGGGTGCTCCCTATGTGTTGGGCAAATGCAGCCTGGTTGCCATCTTGTTCCCTGGTGCCCACAAATTCTCCTCACTCTGGCCCTGGGCTGAGATACAGCTTGTGCTCATCCACAGCCCTTTCAGGTCTGGAGTGCTCCTTCCTTTCCCCGCTGACCTCTGTGGCAATTCCCTTGCCTTCCATCTCTCTTCCCCCTTTCAGCTCAGATGAATCTTTGCCATCTAGTGAGGTGTCAGTGTGGGTGTGGTCCGTTCATGCTAACATACTGTTTATGCTTAATGTCATTTCTATTCCCCTAAAGTGTAGGAAATCTTTTATTCTCTGCTTTCCGCTTATTCCATCTCTCCCCTGAGGCAATGAGCATAGCCTAGCTAGTTGATTGGGAGGAGGGAAAGAAAAAGTGAACTATTGGGAGAAATAACATTGGTTCATATTTCAAAAATATTGTCCCACAACAAGTTTAAGCTCAATGAAGGTAGAGACCTTATCTGTATATTCACCAGAATATCTCCAGAATCTAGTAAATGGACTCAGTAAATATTTAGTGAACAAATAAATGCATGAATAAGCACATGAGTATTGTAAGAAACACCATTCCTCACAGGTATTCTCTTGCATCCTGATTCCTTCACGCCTTCTCAGTCTTTCCTTCTCCGGGGTGTGAGCAGTGCTCTGACGGCCCTGACAGTGCTCTGCGCTCTGTAGGTTTGACATATTGTCATATACTTTTACACATATCCCCATAGACACTTGGAGAGAATAATAATCCAAGAAAACAGGACAGGGAACAATAATAAAAGGGAGAAGAATAAAAAACACCCAGTGCCTGGCACATAGGAGCCCTATAGATATTTACTGAATGAGAGAAAAGAAGAAATGCCAAGTTTTCCCCATTCAGGGACTGAAACAGGCAATTCATGGACATGCATTGAATTCCAACATTCTTTCGTTGAAAGTTTATTAAAGAGAGCTATGCTGTAGCATGGTCACAATGTCACTCTTGTCCTTCAGCAATACACTAGCTTTGTTTTTCTAGCTGGTGTCTCTGACTCTCAAGGCCTGTGTGAGTGCTGGGGGAGAGTTAATGCTCATGAGAGGCAGGATCAGGAGGCCCTGAGGTGGTTCCCGTGCAACATTGAGAAGGAAGGTGATGTGGCTTCATTTGGATTCTAAATCACTGCTTTATTTGCTAATATTTTTGGGGGGTGCAGAATTCAATGAAAAGCTTTTTTTAAACCTCTCCTCAATCTTTGGTGGCCAACACTTCAGGTTACTACTCCTGACTCTCATATCAAACCCCTTCTTTCTGGTCTATGTCTGTTTCACAGACTGAAAGACAAAAATACCATACCCAACCTCTCTTGAAGCCAAAGGAGGCATTTGACAGAATTCTGGACAGGGAGACAAAAGTTACATTTCTCTACCGTGAAAATGGCAGTAGGTGTAGCTGCCATCTTGTGACCATGAAGGAGAGGTCAAGAGAACCACAGAGACGTTGGCCCTGACACTGTTGAGACACTGAACCAATGCTAACAGACACCTATCTTCAGACTTCTCTTATGTGAGGGAAAAATAAACCCCCTCTTTTTTTAAGGCACAGAAATGACAGATTCACTTTCAGCCCAAAGTATCCCTTACTGACAGCGCTTCATTCTTTTATTTTCCTTTTTTTCCAAATAAAAGTAAGCAAAGCAGCTATATTTAATAAATATAAAAACGTTTCCACAAAATATTAAAATAAGATTTTAAAATATGAAATTGCACAATAGGTGAAACAATTTTGAAAAAGAACAAAGTTGGAGAACTCACACTGCCTGACTTTAAGACTTATTCTAAAACTAAGTTTTTTATAAAGTCTTTATAAATCAAGACAGTGTGTTATTGGCAAGATGGACCAATGGAACTTGACACCTAGTCCAGAAAAGATCGAATTGCAAAATATTCATCACCGTGGAGCATTTCCATACAGAGGAAAAATCCAGCAACCTAAATTACCTCTTCTGCCTAGAGCTTCAAGTCAGCTCAATTCCCAGTGACTAAGCCTGAGGTAAATTGTGATCGTAATGAATATGATTAAAAGTAAATTCTTTTTCTTTTCCTCGAAAGCTTTTTTTTTATAGTAAAGAAACTTTATTACCTCAATAAGTTATCATTATTTACCTGAAAAGTAATAGCAGGAAATACAAAGAAGTAGCAGAAAAATACAGACGTGGAAGACTTTTTCTAGTCCATCTTCACGACTATTTAAATCTTGAAGAGTAGTCAGAGAAATCCAAATGTAAATATGTGATATAAGCCCTATTTTCAAAAGCTCACTTTTTTTGTAGTACTTTTTTTTTAGGGGGGAGTAGGATGGTTTATTATTTTATTTTATTTTATTTTTTTAACATCTTTATTGGAGTATAATTGCTTTACAATGTTGTGTTAGTTTCTACTGTATAACAAAGTGAATCAACTATACATATACATATATTCCCATATCTCCTCCCTCTTGCATCTCCCTCCCACCCTCCGTATCCCACCCCTCTATGTCACAAAGCACTGAGCTGTTCTTCCTGTGCTATGTGGCTGCTTCCCACTAGCTATCTATTTTACATTTGGTAGTGTATATAAGTCAGTGCCACTCTCTCACTTCGTCCCAACTTGCCCTTCCCCCTCCCCATGTTCTCAAGTCCGTTATCTATGTCTGCGTCTTTATTCCTGTCCTGCCCCTAGGTTCTTCAGAACTGTTTTTTTTAAAATTCCATATATATGTGTTACCATACAGCATTTGTTTTTCTCTTTCTGCATTCACTGTGTGTGACAGATTCTA
Organism: Lipotes vexillifer; assembly: GCF_000442215.2. Classification (NCBI taxonomy): domain Eukaryota; kingdom Metazoa; phylum Chordata; class Mammalia; order Artiodactyla; family Lipotidae; genus Lipotes; species Lipotes vexillifer. The sequence continues at coordinate 4,941,340 of NW_006785406.1, read as the reverse complement.
GGTCCATCCACCTCACTACAAATAACACAATTTCGTTCCTTTTTCGGGCTGAGTAATATTCCATTGTATATATGTGCCACGCCTTTATCCATTCATCTGTTGATAGACACTTAGGTTGCTTCCATGTCCTGGCTATTGTAAATAGTGCTGCAGTGAACATTGTGGTACATGACTCTTTTTGAATTATGATTTTCTCAGGGTATATGCCCAGTAGGGGGATTGCTGGGTCAAATGGTAGTTCTATTCTTAGTTTTTTAAGGAACCTCCATACTATTCTCCATAGTGACTGTATCAGTTTACATCCCACCAACAGTGCAAGAGGGTTCCCTTTTCTCCACACCCTCTCCAGCATTTACTGTTGTAGATTTTTTGATGATGGCCATTCTGACTGACAAGTGTGAGGTGATACCTCATTGTGGCTTTGATCTGCATTTCTCTGATAATTAGTGATATTGAGCATTCTTTCATGTGTTTCTTGGCAATCTGTATATCTTCTTCAGAGAAATATCTATTTAGGTCTTCTACCCATATTTGGATGGGGTTGTTTGTTTTTTTGATACTGAGTTGCATGAGCTGCTACTAAAATTGGAGGTTAATCGTTTGTCAGTTGTTTCATTGCCAAATATTCTCTCCCATTCTGAGGATTGTCTTTTCATCTTGTTTATGGTTTCCTTTGCTGTGCAAAAGCTTTTAAGTTTCATTAGGTCCCATTTGTTAATTTTTGTTTTTTTTCCCATTTCTCTAGGAGGTGGGTCAAAAAGGATCTTGCTGTGATATAGGTCATAGAGTGTTCTATGTTTTCCTCTAAGATTTTGATAGTTTATGGCCTTACATTTAGGTCTTTAATCCATTTTGAGTTTATTTTTGTGCATGGTGTAAGGGAGTGTTCTAATTTCATTCTTTTACATGTAGCTATCCAGTTTTCCCAGCACCACTTATTGAAGAGGCTGTCTTTTCTCCATTATATAGTCTTGCCTCTTTTATCAATGACAAGGTGACCATATGTGCATGGGTTTATCTCTGGGCTTTCTATCATGTTCCATTGATCTATATTTCTGTTTTTGTGCCAGTACCATACTGTATTGATTACTGTAGCTTTGTAGTAGAGTCTGAAGTCAGGGAGCCTGATTCCTCCAGCTCCATTTTTCTTTCTCAAGACCGCTTTGGCTTTTCGGGGTCTTTTGTGTTTCCATACAAATTGTGAAATTTTTTGTCCTAGTTCTGTGAAAAATGCCTTAGTTTGATAGGGATTACATTGAATCTGTAGATTGCTTTGGGTAGTAGAGTCATTTTCACAATGTTGATTCTTCCAATCCAAGAACATGGTATATCTCTCCATCTGTTTGTATCGTCTTTAATTTCTCTCATCAGTGTCTTATAGTTTTCTGCATACAGGTCTTTTGTCTCCTTAGGTAGCTTTATTCCTAGATATTTTATTCTTTTTGTTGCAATGGTAAATGGGAGTGTTTTCTTCATTTCTCTTTCAGATTTTTCATCATTAGTGTATAGGAATGCAGGAGATTTCTATGCATTAATTTTGTATCCTCTACTTTACCAAATTCATTGATTAGCTCTAGTAGTTTTCTGGTAGCATCTTTAGGATTCTCTATGTATAGTATCATGTCATCTACAAACAGTGACAACTTTACATCTTCTTTTCCAATTTGGATTCCTTTTATTTCTTTTTCCTCTCTGATTGCTGTGCCTAAAACTTCCAAAACTATGTTGAATAATATTGGTGAGAGTGGGCATGAATAATATTGGTGAGAGTGGGCAACCTTTTCTTGGTCCTGATCTTAGTGGAAATGGTTTCATTTTTTCACCGTTGAAAATGATGTTGCTATGGGTTTGCCATATATGGCCTTTATTATGTTGAGGAAAGTTCCCTCTATGCCTACTTTTTGGAGGGTTTTTATCATAAACGGGTGTTGAATTTTGTCAAAAGCTTTTTCTGCGTCTATTGAGATGTTCATATGGTTTTTATCCTTCAGTTTTTTAATGTGGTTTATCACATTGATTGATTTGCATATATTGAGGAATCCTTGCATTCCTGGGATAAATCCCACTTGATCATGGTGTATGATACTTTTAATGTGCTGTTGGAGTCTTTTTCCTAGTATTATTTTTTAAAATATCTGTATTGGAGTATAATTGCTTTACCATGGTGTGCTAGTTTCTGCTGTATAACAAAGTGACTCAGCTATATGTATAAATATATCCCCATATCTCCTCCCTCTTGTGTCTCCCTTCCACCCCTCTAGTTGGACACAAAGCACCAAGCTGATCTCCCTGTGCTATGCGGCTGCTTCTCAGTAGCTATCTTCTCTTACACTTGGTAGTGTATATATGTCTTTGCCACTGTCTCACTTCATCCCATGCTCGCTAGTATTTTGTTGAGGATTTTTGCATCTATGTTCATCAGTGATATTGGCCTGTAGTTTTCTTTCTTTGTGACGTCTGTGTCTGGTTTTGGTATCAGGGTGATGGTGGCCTCGTAGAATGAGTTTGGGATTGTTCCTCATTCTGCTATATTTTGGAAGAGTTTGAGAAAGATAGGTGTTAGCTCTTCTCTAAATATTTGATAGAATTCGCCTGTGAAGCCATCTGGTCCTGGGCTTTTGTTTGTTGGAAGATTTTTAATCACAGTTTCAATTTCATTACTTGTGATTGGACTGTTCATATTTTCTATTTCTTCCTGATTCAGTCTTGGCATGTTGTGCATTTCTAAGAATTTGTCCATTTCTTCCAGGTTGTCCATTTTATTGGCATAGAGTTGCTTGTAGTAATCTCTCATGATCTTTTGTATTTCTGCAGTGTCAATTGTTATTTCTCCTTTTTCATTTCTAATTCTATTGATTTGAGTCTCCTCCCTTTTGTTCTTGATGAGTCTGGCTAATGGTTTATCAAAACTGTTTATCTTCTCAAAGAACCAGCTTTTAGTTTTTTTGATCTTTGCTATTGTGTCATTCATTTCTTTTTCATTTATTTCTGATCTGATTTTTATGATTTCTTTCCTTCTGCTAACTTTGGGGTTTTTTTGTTCTTCTTTCTCTAATTGCTTTAGGTGTAAGGTTAGGTGGTTTATTTGAGTTTTTTCATGTTTCTTGAGGTAGGATTGTATTGCCATAAGCTTCCCTCTTAGAACTGCTTTTGTTGCATCCCATAGGTTTTGGGTCATCGTGTTTTCACTGTCATTTGTTTCTAGGTATGTTTTGATTTCTTCTTTGATTTATTCAGTGATCTCTTGGTTATTTAGTAGTGTATTGTCTAGCCTCCATGTGTTTGTATCTTTTACAGTTTTTTCCTGTAATCAATATCTAGTCTCATAGCATTGTGGTTGGAAAAGATACTTGATACAATTTCAATTTTCTTAAATTTACCAAGGCTTGATATGATCTATCCTGGAGAATGCTCCATAGGCAGTTAAGAACAAAGTGTATTCTATTGTTTTTGGATGGAATGTCCTATATAAATATCAATTAAGCTCATCTTGTTTAATATGTCATTTAAAGCTCGTGTTTCCTTACTTATTTTCATTTTGAATGATCTTTCCATTGGTAAAAGTGGGGTGTTAATGTCCCCTACTATTATTATGTTACTGTTGATTTCCCCTTTGATGGCTCTTAACATTTGCCTTATGTACTGAGGTGCTCCTATGTTGGGTGCATAAATATTTGCAATTGTTATATCTTCTTCTTGGATTGATTCCTTGATCATTATGTATTGTCTTTCTTTGTCTCTTCTAATAGTCTTTATTTTAAAGTCTATTTTGTCTGATATGAGAATTGCAACTCCAGCTCTCTCTCTCTCTCTCTTTTTTTTTTAGTTAGGTAAATTGTAATTTTTTATTGGAAAACAAATATACAACTTGGAGTGGATTTGAGGCAAATTGTGCCATAAGCAGATTTTCTTTAAGTGGCTAAAACAACAAGCAAGTAACAATAAAAGAAATTGTTTCTGGTATAGGACCAGTAGGACAAAAAGATAGTGTATGAGTACCTGGATAAAACACCCATTTTGCAATAGTGCCACTTTTAAGTACATATTTTTGACTGTTCATAGTCCACATAGAGTTACAACTCCACACTTCAACATGCTGACAGTTCCTAAAGAAAACAACTTAAAAAAAAGGCATAACCCACATGTTCCCTCATTTGACAAACTCAGTCTAAGTTTAGAAGGGCAGAAGGGCTTAGATATATCCAGAGTAAGCCACATACAACATGTTACTTGTTCAGTTTTTCTAAAATAAGGTTTCAGGACAATGAAAGTAAGATAGAATAAAACATGGAGGAATGAAGTCCTAATACATGCATATTTTTTGACAGTAAGGTGAAACCTTTTACAGATAAGTTACAAACAAAGAAAAGGCAAATAAACATTTTTGTACAAGAAATTTAACACACTCTGTACGTCTTCACTTTGCTGTCATCATTTGTACAAACTCTTCATAGTTTACTTGACTATCACCATCAATATCTGCTTCCCTGATCATTTCATCAACCTCTTCATCTGTTAACTTCTCTCCAAGGTTTGTCATCACATGGCGGAGCTCTGCTGCACTAATATAAACATTACCATACTTATCAGACACACGGAATGCTTCCCTAATTTCTTCTTAACTGTCTGTGTCTTTCATTTTTCTTGCCGTCATTGTCAGAAATTCCGGGAAGTCAATTGTGCCATTACCATCAGCATCCACTTCATTAATCATGTCCCGTAAGTCTGCTTCTGTGAGATTCTACCCGTGAGACCTCATTACAGTTCCCAATTCCTTTGTTTTTATAGTTCCATAACCATCCTTGTCAAATAGTGAAAAAGTTTCTTTGAATTCTGCAATCTGCTCTTCATTCAGTCACTCAGCCATGCTGCAAGCGCTACCAGTCTCCGGGACGCGACTACACAACCACTCAGCTCACTCGCTCCACTTGGACTCCAGCTTTCTTTTGATGCCATTTGCATGGAATATCTTTTTCCATCCCCTCAGTTTCAGTCTGTATGTGTCCCTAGGTCTTAAGTGGGTCTCTGGTACCCAGAATATATACGGGTCTTGTTTTTGTATCCATTCAGCCAGTCTATGTCTTTTGGTTGGAGCATTTAATCCATTTACATTTAAGGTAATTATCGATATGTATGTTCCTATTACCATTTTCTTAACTGTTTTGAGTTTGTTATTGTAGGTCTTTTCCTTCTCTTGTGTTTCCTGCCTAGAGAACTCCCTGTAGCATTTGTTGTTAAGCTGGTTTGGTGGTGCTGAATTCTCTTGGTTTTTGCTTGTCTGTAAATGTTTTAATTTCTCTGTTGAATCTGAATGAGATCCTTGCTGGGTAGAGTAATCTTGGTTGTAGGTCTTTCCCTTTCATCACTTTAAACATGTCCTGCCACTCCTTTCTGTCTTGCTGAGTTGCTACTGTTAACCTTATGGTGATTCCCTTGTATGTTATTTGTTGCTTTTCCCTTGCTGTTTTTAATATTTTTTCTTTGTATTTAATTTTTGATAGTTTGATTAATATGTGTCTTGGCATGTTTCTCCTTGGATTTATCTTGTATGGCACTCTCTGCGCTTCCTGGACTTGACTGACTATTCCCTTACCCATATTAGGGAAGTTTTCAACTATAATCTCTTCAGATATTTTCTCAGTCCCTTTCTTTTCCTCTTCTTCTTCTGGGACCCCTATAATTCAAATGCTGGTGCATTTAATGTTGTCTCAGAGGTCTCTGAGAGTGTCCTCAATTCTTTTCATTCTTTTTTCTTTATTCTGCTCTGCAGTAGTTATTTCCACTATTTTATCTTCCAGGTCTCTTATCCGTTCTGCCTCAGTTATTCTGTTATTGATTCCCTCCAGAGAATTTTTTATTTCATTTATTGTGTTGTTCATCATTGTTTGTTTGCTCTTTAGTTCTTCTAGGTCCTTGTTAAACGTTTCTTGTATTTTCTCTATTCTATTTCCAAGATTTCGGATCATTTTTACTATCATTACTCTGAATTATTTTTCAGGTAGACTGCCTATTTCCTCTTCAGTTGTTTGGTCTGGTGTGTTTTTACTTTGCTCCTTCATCTGCTGTGTATTTCTCTGTCTTCTCATTTTGCTTAACTTACTGTGTTTGGGGTCTCCTTTTCACAGGCTGCAGGTTTGTTGTTCCTGTTGTTTTTTGTATCTGCCTCCAGTGAGTAAGGTTGGTTCAGTGGGCTGTTTAGGCTTCCTGGTGGAGGAAGGTGCCTGTGTTCTCATGGGTGAGTCTTGATATTGTCTTTCGGGTAGTCAGGACCACATCTGGTGATGTGTTTTGGAGTCTCTGTGGCCTTTTTATGATTTTATGTAGCCTCTCTGCTAATGGGTGTGGTTGTGTTCCTGTCTTGCTAGTTGCTTGGCATGGGGTGTCCAACACTGGAGCTTGCTGATCATTGAGTGGACTGGGTCTTAGCATTGAGATGGAGATCTCTGGGAGAGCTCTTGCTGAATGATATTATGTGGGACCAAGAGGTCCAATGTCCTGATCTGGGCTGTCCCATCTCATAGGCTCAGGCCTGACACCTGGCCGGAGCAACAAGACCCTATCAACCACACAGTTGATTTTGGAAGCTGAGAAATACCTCTGAAAGTTGGAGGTCCAGGAAAGCTGGTGGTGTAGTTCCAGTCCAAGACCCAAGCCTGAAGGCCTGGAGAAACATGCCGCAAGCACACTTCCAGGGCAAAGAGGCGGGTCTGTAGTACCTTTTGTTTTCCTTTGTGCTCTGTCTAGTTTCATTTGCTCATAGGTTGCTGTGGGCAGAGGACTTGCACCGATGCTTCAGACCAGAATTCCTAGTGAGAAATGGTTCTTCTCCAAAGCTTTTTAAAATTTATTTCAAATTTACATTCAGTACAATTCTCTCTTTTTGGTGTACAGTTGTGTGAGTTTTTAAATTTTTTAATATATCCTTTGTTACAAATTTTTTTAATTGAAATATAGTTGATGTATAATATTGTGTAGGGTCAGGTGTATAGCAAAGTGCTTCAGTTATATATATATATATATATATATATATATATATATATATATATATATATATTTTCACATTATCTCCCTTTAT